>NC_134484.1:232230110-232240110 GCF_040206685.1 Ascaphus truei | reverse complement strand
CCCCCTGATGAAGTCTTTAGATAAGACAAAACACGTAGGGTGGAGGTTCTAATATTATTTAGTCCTCTTTGATTCTCCGGAACGTCAGCAATTGTAATTTGACAGTATTACTATATGTACTTTTGCTGGACACTATCCCCTTACTCTACCCTGTCAACGGACGGTACGTCAATCTCGCAAGACCTGGGGAACAGTGAGGAAGAGATTGGAAGCAGCTGCAGGCGTATCTGTTACATCGTGCAGAGTCTCGGCGTTCCACGTGGAGTCAAGACAAGCCGCCATACAGATCAGCAGGGAGGAGAGGATTGTGTATATCCTATATGCTTGAAAAATCTGCTACTTTAGACATCACCTATTGGTATCTACAATTGTCCCCAGTCTTTTTTTAGTCCCTGGTACTCTGTATCGGTATAATACCTATCATTATTTGCACCTGTGAAGCCCACTCAGTGCTATTGGTAATCAGCCCATTGGTGTAACAAGCCCCAGCACTCCCACTAACAACCAGAGACTCTTTCGGCTTGCCGGAGTGAGTTTCTTTGGGAAACCGGCCTTTGAGGCGGGCTACTATTCACGGGTCCTGCGAGAAGCCGCAACCCGGAAGGAAGAACAACGTGGTGCTGAGCCAGGCAGCTCCAGCGCGCAGGACTGACTAGTAAGCCTCAGCATCATCCCCCTGCGCCCAGGACACCACCAGGACTGTTGCCCCTGCACTGCTCTACTGGACTTATATATCCCTATATGTAAGTTTTTACTTGTTATTATCAAATTGATGTTTTTATTAAATCTTGACCCTTGGTGCGCTCTTGTGTTTCATTTCCTGTTGACGCCCGGCGTTTGGAGTCATCCTACGACGGGATCTGTGGAGGAGGGGTGCCTTCACATCACATCAGCTGCAAGAGGGAAGAGTTGATCTACTTCAAGATCCTGTTAGGAAGCAAGAGCGCGGTTTGACTTTACTACCTAGCATTAATCAAATCAAGTTTGATATCGACACATGTATTTTAATTATTCAAACACAGCAGTGAAGATAGCATACCTCAAACTATTATAGAAATTAAATATGGGATTTTGTCTATATTCAAGCACCTTTTGATTCAAAAGGTAAGTATTTTTCTCCTTGAGCCATAAATGTGTCACTGTATAGTGGGTTCCTGTGCCCGTGTGGGGACTGTGCACCTAGTAAGGTCCGAAACTTCCCCTTAGCATGGGTGATATATTGTAGCTGTCAATTACAGCAGGAGACTCCAAACTTGCACCCCACAATGATTTGCACACACAGCAGCAAGGCATTGTGGGGTGTGACTATGGAAACTGCAGCAGTATTTGACAGTTATACCACCCATTCTGACTGCTCATGTTGAGATACAGTTTGGGGCATTATTAAGCATGTGTTCCCCCTTGAGCTCAGTACACTATACTGCCTGGGATCAGTCAAAAAGTTGTGTTAACAATAGTTTGATAAGAAGGCAATAACATGTGTCAAGAGGTTCGCAGAACAAATATTTTCTTGCAGGAGATGCACAATGTAGAAAAGGTCGGTAACCACTGATTTAGATGAACTGACCTTAATAACTGTTTTGGCCCTTTGCATTCCCATCTTGTCTATGCTAACTGAGCTGTATTTAGGAGGGAAGCCCATCATATGTAAGAGGAGTACTGTACATGAGAAGGTGGAAGGAAGGGAATTGTTTTTCTTCTACATGGCAGAATCAAGAAATGAAGAAAAGGGCAAAGTATTTTTATTTTATGTCCAAGGATGTTCGTATCAGCCTCTCTTTATTTTATGAGGACCTAGAGGTACTAACTCTGTGCTAATATACTTCCTAGATTTCACCCATAAATTAAGTATAATAACTACTGTCATATCAACATTGTGCAGTTTTTATCTACACAGAGTATTCTTATCAATGCTCTCTAATCAAGTTTTTTCTTGAGAATGTAAAAAGTACATACCTATTTGATAAATTAAAGTTCTGTTGTGGCACACAGTTTGTTTGTTGAGTATATTAAATGAAAAACATACTGGACACCTAACAAGCTCCTATTGAACCCCCAAAATGACCACAACATATATATAAGCATATGAGTATCACAGAGGAGTGCTACTGAGCATGGCAATATATATTTAAAACCAGAGACAGAACATAAAACACAGACAAAGCTCAGTTTTAGCACATCCAGTGAGACTCATACACGGTACAGTGCCTAAATATATATGTATAAATATCTAATAAGTAAAATGGTGTTTTAGTTTGACATTTTTGGCCAAAATTGTTGTAAGCCCCTGAGCCAACGCCACGGCAGACCACATATCAGGGGTCCCTAACGCTAATATAAATTCTTAATAACCTGTGTAATAACAGGAAGAATGATTTATAGTAAATCTGTCAATATTAGTTGCAAAGTTCTAAGTCTGACTGAAGCTTTTATTAACCTGTACATTACCAGGAAAAGCACTCTGTATTAGAGATGTCACAGCCAAACTGCAAGCAGGCTAGTTCCCCTGAGTGGAAGATGCTATGGAGTGAGCCCATAACCATTTAAATGTGGGAGGGGGTGAGCTTAAATTAGGTAGGAGGTTGCCACCCTCCAATCAGCCATGTCTAGCTGGACAAGAATTGTAAAACATTCTGGACACCTAACAAGCTCCTATTGAACCCCCAAAATGACCACAACATATATATATAAGCATATGAGTGTCACAGAGGAGTGCTACAGAGCATGGCAATATATATTTAAAACCAGAGACAGAACATAAAACACAGACAAAGCTCAGTTTTAGCACATCCAGTGAGACTCATACACGGTACAGTGCCTAAATATATATGTATAAATATCTAATAAGTAAAATGGTCTTTTAGTTTGACATTTTTGGCCAAAATTGTTGTAAGCCCCTGAGCCAACGCCACGGCAGACCACATATCAGGGGTCCCTAACGCTAATATAAATTCTTAATAACCTGTGTAATAACAGGAAGAATGATTTATAGTAAATCTGTCAATATTAGTTGCAAAGTTCTAAGTCTGACTGAAGCTTTTATTAACCTGTACATTACCAGGAAAAGCACTCTGTATTAAAGATGTCACAGCCATTAAATGAAACCAGGATGTCTAGTATCTCTCTTACCCAGTTTAGGACGTTTGTTCATGGCCATTTTGCCACCATACAATCGCCGCCGGCGTTTCACTGTAAGTGACTTTGCCGCAGACACACTCAGTCACTGTTCGCTTCACCACTAAAGTAAATCCCTAACTTTGCCCTAAACCCCCCTAATCTTAACCCCCCTAATCTGAATCATTTTAATGCTACCCCTTACGCTAACCAGCTAAAACCCCTAAAGTTAACCCCCTTCCATGAAACTTAACTTATTGTAGAAGTAACCGACGGCGGAGGGTCCAGTGGTGGAGCAGCTGCTGCGGAGGGTCTCTCTGCAGCTAAACACCGGTAGGAACGTGGTTGTGGTAAGACGGTCATGACTGAATGTCCAATTATGTCTCTTATCATGCTCAATATTAGCTAATACATCAGAATCGTTGAAGCTGTTGGGAAAGAATACAAGATTCAAACGTTATTAAATTGCTCCATCTAGAGTCCATGTTAATATTTGTGAAATTAAGTTTCATGTGTTAACCTCTGTAATATGGTAACAGTTGGGAACTGTTAAAGTTAATTTGAATATGTATGGTGTTTGTTTAGTAATGCTAATAAAATATATTTGTTGATTCATCTTTAGGCATGTTTCAGTAGGTCTTTTTTGGTTTTATATATTTACTTTAATATTTACTCATCCATTTTATTTTAAAAGCACTTTATTGTCTTTTTAAAAGTAAAAATTAGCTTTTATAAACAAAGAAAAGCAGAGCACAGCCAATATTCACACAAAAATGTAAGGATCCTGGGCAACTCTAGATATAATGAATTATTTGTACAGCTCACAAAAAAGCAGACAAACGCACTTACACGTTTTGTGTAGGACACACTTTATAATAATATTAATAATAATTGTTTGTTCTTGTATAGTGCTCCTAGTTTTATGTAGCGCTTTACAGAGACATTTTTGAAGACACTGTCCCTGCCCCGTGGTGCTTACAATCTATATTTTAGTGCTTGAGGCACAGGGAGATAAAGTGACTTGCCCAAGGTCACAAGGAGCTGACACCGGGAATTGAACCAGTTCTCCTGCATCAAACTCAGTGCCAGTCAGTGTCTTTACTCACTGAGCCGCTCCTTATCAAGGTGTTTTATAAATAAAGTCTAAACTTTTCACTATTTATGATAAGACAGTAGAGCTGGATTCTTTATTTGAACAGCTTGCCGAATGATGCTGATTACCGGATCTCTCACTTGGTAGTCCACCAGGTCTTTCCATCGTATTACCTTGTTGTGAGTTATATTCATCCCCTTTGGATCGCAGTAGGCGGCTGGGATAGCCTGCGACTGGCATCCTAAGGAGTCTGCAACCCATAGTTCTGAAAAGGCCACTTGATCGTTGATGATGGCGGCGGTGCTACACATAGCTCGCATCCCTGGTCTCGGGATTTCTTCCCACTCATCATCATCTGGAGTAGCACTTAGTCCTGGTCATCGGGATAAGGCATCAGTTCCGATGTTCAAAGGCCCCGGCTTATACTTCAGAGAGAATTTCTAATTGTATAGGGCTGCCAGCCATCGGTGACCTGATGCATCCAATTTAGCATAGGTATGAATGTACGTGAGGGGATTGTTGTCCGTCCTTACCTCAAACGTAACACCATAAATATAATCGTGGAGTTTTTCCGTGATTGCCCATTTGAGAGCCAGAAACTCTAACTTGTGTACGGGGTACTTTTGTTCTCTGGGTGTCAAGCTGTGGCTGACGTAGGCTACAGGCCAAAGACCCTCGGGGTGCTTCTGATGTAAGACTGCGCCCAGTCCATTGAGAGTGGCATCCACGTGCAGAACGTAGGGTTGTTCTGGATCAGCGTATGCAAGCACCTGGGCTTCCATCAGACTTTTCTTCAAATTCTGGAAAGCCCGTTCACATTCGGATGGCAACTTATCGCCGAACAGTTGATGGGCCGAAGTAGCCTTTCGTCCCGTATCTTTGGGATATATCTTCAAAAGATTGTTGAGGGGTTTAGCTCGACTGGAGTACACCCCCACAAAGCGACGGTAATATCCACAGAAACCCAGGAATGATTGAAGCTCCGTGACATTCTCAGGACGAGGCCAGTTCACCACCGCTTCTACTTTGGCCGGATCGTGGCAATTCCTTGGGCAGACACGATGTGTTCCACGTAAGTCACCGAAGTGTGACAGAAACTACACTTGTCGAGCGACAACTTCAGCCCTTCTTTACCAAGACGGTCTATCACCTTAAGCAGCCGCTCCTCATGCTGCTCCAGAGTCTTTCCGAAGACAATGATGTCGTCCAGGTAGACTAGACTCTCCCGAGGGTTCATGTCTCCGATAGTTTTCTTCATCAGTCGCTGGATGGTAGCAGGGACCCCACATGTGCCTTGTGGCATAAGTGTAAATTGGTAGAAACCCAGAGGGCAGACGAAGGCTGTCTTTTCCTGGTCCTCTGCATTCATAGGTACCTGATAATACCCAGATCGTAAGTCTAGAACACTGAACCATTGGTTCTCGGTTAGCGCATTCAGAATCTCTTCAATGCGAGGAAGGTTGTATTGGTCGGGTACCGTACGATTGTTCAGGGTTTGATAATCGATACACTGTCTTACGGATCCATTCTTCTTCCTTACCACTACTATGGGTGAGGCGTAAGGACTCAGAGACGCTGTCAAAATCCCAGCGGTCTCCATTTTTCAGGACGTTCCTTACATCGTCCACATTTCTGGGGGCGATGCGACAAGAGCGTTCACGGGAACGGAGTGGCGTCACTCAATCTAATGGTATGTTGGGCGCTGCGACTGCAACCCACATCCATCTCACTTGTGGAAAACACAGTCCGTCGTTCATTCAACTTGGCTGTCAATCGACCTTTCCACTAAGTTGGCAGCATCGAATCACCAAAGTTGAAGTCCAGGTTGACTAACTGCTCACCCACTGCAGCGGCGTTCACCTGTGGCACTATTTACATAGGGCTGACTGGATATATGCGGCCCAAACTTCGGCCTGCATCAAGGTCCATCAGGAATGGGGAGATGTTCTGAACATATACATAGGTTCGTAGAGGAATTTTAGTCGTCCATTCTCTCACCCTATACCCTCTCTGAATGTCTTCCTCAGGGGTACTCTCCAGAGAGAAAAGATGGCCGGACTCATCTTGATCGGGATAGCTGCACTAGACGGCCATACGTTGCACTCCCCCTGGTAAATTTGTCGTCAGTCCAGCTTGACGGTTGTAGAGGTCCCCGTGACGCTCTAAGACATATACCCTGTTGCACTCCTCTCATAGGACGGGGTCGAGGAGTGGATTGGCCATCGGTAACTCGTTGGTTACTTTCAAGTATGCTCTGATTACAGCTCGCACTATATCAGTATTCGTTCCCAAGATGATCGGATACTTTCACTGTTCTTGAGGCTCAGGACATACAATTGCTTCCACATGCATGGGGTGTTTCTTGCCGGTGTTCAGTTGGAGTATCTCCAGTTGAACCCTTACAATTCCATCAATGGGGTAATCTTCATTAATTAACCCCCTCACCTTCATATGTTCCGCCGACCGCAAGGGGCAGTGTTTGAGGTGCTGGTCATAGAATTTTCGGTATATTATGGTCACTTGGGACCCGGTGTCCAGAATGGCAGAGGCATAGATCCCTTCTAGTACAACACGCACGATGGCAGATGGGCCTACCTGACTGTAAGCATCCCATGGTGAGGCGTCATCACTGGGGCTGGGATCAGGAGGGGCCTCATCGGACCCAGGAGGGGTTCCTGTGTCAGACTCGGCCGTCTGTACATGACAGACCATTGACTGGGCTGAATTTCTTCTATTGGGGGTTTTTTCTTCTGGGTGGTCTTTCCTCTCTGGACAGTCACTGGAGAAGTGGCCGTTCTTACCGCAGTTATAGCAAATGACCTCACTGCGTTCAGGCCAAACCTTGTACGTGGGAGATGCCCTTCCTGAGGCCTTGGGCTTATACCCCTTGGATGGGGCGGCAGATTCCTTCTTCTCAATAGGCCCCTTGCCCTTCGATATAGATGACCCCATGGGTTTCGCAGGAGAGTGTAACATGGCATGTACTTCATGGACCTTCACCTGGCGCAACAATCCGGTGAATGTAGGAGGACTCCCTTCCATCAGTTTGCTGCTGATCACATTGCCTATGGGGTGAGTTGGGCTTGATCCCCGCAGATACTGTTTATGAAGTGCCTCATCCATCCCAGAGGCGGGGATCAACTTACGATTGAGTAGGGTCCCTAAGACCAGTTGAATGCGGTGTATGAATGCCGACAAATCTTCCCCCTCTTTCTGGTAGAGATTATAGTACCTCGTCCAGGTTGCTCCTTCATCTTCCGCCAACCTGTATGCTTCCAGCAGAAATGCCACCATTTCCAGCGGCGTCAAATCTGGGTGTTGTTCCCAGTGGATGACTACGATGGTAGAAGCTGGTGGCCTAAGACATTTCATGATGCGCTGTCTTTTCACTGCGTCAGTGCATGACCATTCCTCCACTACTTTTAATGTATTCTCCTTCCAAGAGTCTATCCCTTCTTCCCCCTGGGGTGTCGGAAGTACTCCAGAGAAGGCTTTGAGTTTATTGTAGTTTTGTGACTGGGATGCCATGGTAATGGCCTCTACAAATTGCGGCATGGTCATCCCCATTACTGAGCCTTCGTTCGTTAGTCGGAGGTTCACCCCACAGTGAATAGTATGGTGCTCCAATGGAAAGTAGAGTAGAACTCTCTGCCCCGGTACCTTACTTTATCTAGGCCCAGGAGCTTCCTCAGGGAGTCCCGGATGTCACTTTCCGCTACTAACGCGGGGACATTCCCTACTGCTACTACGTAACTGTGTGGTTCCTAGACCTTGAAGGCCCAAGCATGGACCTCCTGACGTGAGGGAGTTAACATGTTGCTGATCTTTTATGATGCACAGCTTTAATTTTGAGCAGGGCAACCCAGGTCTACACTCAGCAGCACCTCCAAATGTAATGGGTATTCCCTGTGAACACAGACGCTACTGATGCTGTATACTGTATTACCTGTGTGGCTCTCAGGAGCCTAAGGCTCAGCTCGGGGAGCCTGGGGTACATATATATATTTGTAATCTCGTTGTGCAACGCCTCCACCTGAGAGGGATCCTGACAGAATGGGAAGGGGCCCTCACAGGACACAATCCAATAACACACAATTGGTATGATAAAGCAATAACGAACTTTACTGTACATATATATCTTATAGTCTATAGTAAGTCCCAATGTCATTCACTCCAACTTATTAGTGTACACCCCTTTGCCCACCACCGTGTACCCCCACACCGTGTCCACAGTATAACCCTTGTCCCATGGTCAGTGCTGCCACTATGTGTGAGTACTCTGTAGGTGGTGCACGTGTGTAACAATACCTGCCCAGTGCGATGGCACCTGGGCGTTCAAAGGATCTTCAAAAAGGATCTGACGACCTCCTGGAGGACGTCCGGGCTCATCCGCATGGTGATCGGTCATGCAGTCCCTGGATGCAGCTCCGCTCTCTCTGCGGAGTAGGCCTGATCCCAAACCTCTTGGTAGGAAGCGCAGCGTCTGCTGTGTCCCTGACTAGTACTGTATATACTAATGGGGCAGGGTCCCTAACCTAGGGCCTGTCCCTGCAGTACAACAAAATATGGGTGACTCAGGACCTCACTGGGGCCGAGGGGGCTGCTGGCCTAATGCCGTGGGTCACAGACCCCTGCACTCACCTACCCCTAGCTCTTCCTGGTCCTGACTAGCGTGACTTTGTGCGCAAAAATGTATCAATCCCTGAGAGCAGGGAGATACTGCAGCCCTATTGGCTCCCTGGCATCATGTGGGGCGTTCCTGAGGCTCATGGGACTTGTAGTCCCTTTCAAGAGCCTTCCCTGGCAGGCTAGTCCTTTGCGCGCTTGTCCTCACGCATGCACAACAGGTACGGGCCGCAGGAGCTCCAACTGCACATGCGCAAACTTCGCGCAAGATGGCGGCGCCCTGCACGGGAGCCGCCAGGAGTCTCCAACAATGCGCACGCCCTGCACAACCATCGGCTGTCCCCTGTATCCCGGCACCTGCCGCACGCACCGAAGGCGCGCACACACGCCTGCACCCTCGCGACTCTGCCACCGGCCGCAGAGGTGGGTACATGGAGGGGGGTCCAGATCGCAGAGGGGGACCTGGCTACATATTTATATATTTATATTTATATATATACACACACACACACACAGTGGTTGACAAATCACCCAAAAATTTACTCGCCGAGCCAAAAAAATCTAGTCCCGCTCCCAACCCCGCCCCTAGTCCCGCTCCGCATTTAAAAAAAAAGCATAAATTCAATAAATTCCTAGTAAAAACAACATTCATTTTTGACATAAATTTATTTATTGTATTACATTTTTTACTACAATTAGTCCTTGTTACGTGTGTGTGTATAAATGTCGGATCTAGAAAAAAAAGCCAGATGTGAATGACTAGTTTCCTAAACCCCTTGACCAGTGTCTGGATGCCCCCGCTTCACAATATCTAAAGCAGCAATCCCACCTGGGATCTTACCTTATCTGCAGTCCCTCAATGTCCAGGTACCTCATTCCCGCAATGCTTTATTTTGGAGGGGAGGTGTTCCCTACCTGTCTTCTGGGTTAGGGGGGGTTCCGATGTCTCCCGTGTGAAGCTTGAGTCAGATATGGAAGAAAGCAGTATAGGTTATTTCGGTGTAGGTATAGGGCAGTTAAGATATACAGGGTAAATAAAATATCCAGCTCCAGAGTGTAAGACAGAGAGAGAGTGGGTGAGAGACAGACACAGAAATAGAGAGTGTGGGCGAGACACAGAGGGTGAGATACACAAACAGAGAGAGACACACACAGAGAGAGAGACAC
>NC_134484.1:231970110-232222610 GCF_040206685.1 Ascaphus truei | reverse complement strand
CAAGCCAGGGGGGGTGCGCTTGGTTGCCAGCTTGAGAGGCCCTCCGCATGGCTTTGAAGCATGATAAGAGCCATAAGGGGCCATCGCCGGTAAGGGGGGATGCATGGGACGTGGGAGGCAGAGGGAGTGCGGGTGGCAGAGGGAGTACTTACTTCTTCAAACACAATCTCCATGGAAAAGAATGGCCGATCGTGACGCGAGGGCTCACATAGAGCCTGGCCGCGCGCCCACAAAAATCCTGGGAGCGCGCCAAGTTAACTCACCAATCAAGTAGGGGGATTGTGTTTTTTTTTTCCAGCGTGAGCAGGGAAAATTTCAAAGAACCGCGTGCGCTGCTTGGGCAGCCATGAGGAGGTCGCCACGAGGTCAAATCCATTCGCCCGGGGTTTGTCGAACACTATATATATATATACATATATATATATATACATATATATGGCCCTTGTACCCCCACCCTAATTGAGATTGGGGTGGGTATGTTTTCTCCAGCTACGTCTAGGTGTTTGGCTGTATACCTGTTGGCAAACAGGAGGGCTGAGCGCTCCGCACTGTGGGGGGAGAGACAGGACAGGTTTACCTCAGTACTTTGGTGATGCAGCGCCTCCAGTCAGTATGGACCCTTGGTGATGGCAGGGATGTCACATATTGACACCTTTGTTCTTTCAGCAGCAGACATTAAATACACACCATGGACTTTTATGGGGTTTTATTGCATTGGAGAGAATTACACAGCAGACATTGCATTTCTTCCACAGCTCCCTTGATCACAGTGCCATGATGCAGTGCCCAGACCAGGCCTAGTGGACCCCTCCTTCACCTCCCTATGAGATGGAGGGTTAATGGTGTCCTCTGCACCTTCTCTGCACAGATCTTAACCTCTCCTTCAGGCAGTGTTCTGCAGCATCTCTCCTTCTAATGCTATGGTGATAGAGACCCTATGCACTATGGCCTTTCCCTACAGCATACACAGAGATTCTCTACACTGACTCAGGGGACTTACTGGGCCCTTGGGGTTAACTTCTGGCCTAGTCCCTGGAGTACAGCTCCGTGGACACTACCTACACCATCAAGGTCCAGGTCTTCACTGACAGCTTTCTGTCCCAGCATGCAATACTCTTTCCTCCCTTCCAGGAGCAACCCAGTCATCCCATTCGTTGTGGTGAGTCACATGGCAGCCTCTCCCTATGCAGCATGGGAGTTGTAGTCTGTCTGCTTCCTACTGATCATTGGGGCCGCGTGCGCATAGGACACTGCTCATGCGCAACTCTAATGGCCGCCGTGGGGTGCCCTGGGCATGCGCGAACCTTTGCGCTCATGCACGCAAAACATGGCGGTGTCCTGCGAGGGAGCTACCGGCAAGCCTGTCGCCACCCGCACAGCCAGGATTGTACAGAGATGGAGCAGACATCTGCAGCTGCTGCACTTGAAGTCCCTGGGGATGTGGTCAATGGAAACCACATCCATTTCTATAAAGCCCACCTACTGTGTGTATTCACTAATGGACATCTCCAGTATGCCACACCACAACCCTCATATCGGATTGGTTAGTGGGTTGTGTTTCTCTGTAGATAGTGATCTTGGAATGGCTCCTTTTGGCTGCGAATTTCCCGGAACACTGTTCTGGCTGCTAAAATTAGGTTCCGGCACATTCTGCTGGACTCTGTAACGGTGTTTCCCCCCCCCCCCCCCAATCGCAGATAGGGGCCTTACAGGGTGTGTGTGGTGCATACCTGCTGGCAACAAGAGGGCTGAGCTATCCGCAATAACTTTGGAACCCAGGAACAGGCTTCTGGGGTCCATACCCCACATAATACCTAGCAGTGCAGTGCCTCCATCTGCCGTAGACACTAGGGATATGGAGATGATCTCCCACGGTAGAACTTGTACCTCTCCCTCCCAGTTAGGTCACACACTAGGCTGGAGGTATATTGCAAACAGTAACGGATTATTACTACACACTTCGTAGTAACACAACAGCTACTCAGCAGTCTTCTGCCGGATACAGTCTCCTTAGATCAGCTCTCACTGGCGATGGTCCCTGGACTGTCACTACAGGCCAAGGGCACCCACAGCCGTCCTAGCTCTTCCCCACCTCCCTAGTGGAGGAAGAGGTTTTGGTCCACACTCAATTCTCCCTGCAGGGAAGAGCACGTGGGTAGGTCCCAATCACAGGCTCCCAGTCGTGTGACCTGGATTCCTCAGAGGGAAGGAACAACCTCCAAGTTTAGAGTGTTCCTGCCCTTAAGTACAGCCAGAAGGCGGACACTCCGTTGTCCCAGCTACAATAGGATGTACCACCCCTGCTGTCACTCAAGTGCAGTACCAAAGGTGAAGGGGAAAACCCCATACCAACTACTGGCAAGTCTGTTAATACCAGGGTTTACTGACAGCCCATTGTGCAGAATAGTAGCCAGGGGTCACCCTGCTACAACGCTAACCCTATATTATTAACATATTTCACAATATATATGGAATCAGTATGCGTAAAAATAGGAATAGTAGATATCCTATTTTAGAATATATTCTAACAGGGCAGTGTTCTAGATCAGAGATAAATAATGGTGTACTTCCTAACTTTTCCTATGCATAATGAAGATCCATACTATTATTATAAAATCATTTTTTATTTAAGGTTGATTTTTTTAAAAATATCTGTAAATATGCTCCCCTCTGCACAGGACCAGCGTGTTAAGGGTTAACATGTGCTTGTTCTTTGTGGAATCGGCAACCCCACCCACTGGAATGTTAATGAGCCATGGGGACACAAAGAAAAAGATCTTTTTGTTCACAGATGCATTAGATTCAATCTCAGCCACCCCAGTGTACATCTGCGTTGCCCAAAAGGGGCACAGTCTGAGGGGCAGCCAAAGGGTGTGATCCATGTGCTGCCGTTCGCTGATGTTGGTTGATGTTAAATTGATGTTAAAGCTGCTTTCTTTCTGAAACTCATAAGCCCTTTATCCCCTGTAACCAATTTTCCAACTCTGTCCATGAAATGTCTGTGAATTCACTGTATAACCCTGTTCTTTTAATGTAACCATGTATTTTTTGATAACTCTGTGCCAAGGACATGCTTGAAAACGAGAGGTATCTCTCAATGTATTACTTCCTGGTAAAACATTTTTTTTTATAAATAATACTATTTCATTCCTGTTTGATTTGGTCACTTTGAGTTGTTTTAGATTAGTAAGATTGCATTGCTAATTACAGTATGTTTCAATTTTAAATACCGTACATTGTTATTTAAATTAGTTGTAAAACACTACAATCCATTTGCATTGTTTTTCGGAAACCTAAAATACAAATATTGTATGCATACACTAAAAGAGATGATCATACAGTATGTGTAAATAAGTTCACCATTCTTTGTCATAAGTTCTCTACGTTTATTGTGAAATCCAATGCAGACACTAGACACTAGAAGGAGCTCTAACATGCATTTTTCCATAAGCAATTATCTGTCACTCTTGGTAGGGCTTGAAGAAATGTATTATCAGTGGAATTGTAATGTAGCAAAATTGCTTATAATAGTAACAATCAGAGCATTCAGTGCTTAAGGTAAGTTTTCTAGGAAGATGTATTTGGAAATAATATCTTAATCATACTGAGAGCTGTATAATGAAAGCATTATAGTGATGGCACTATAACATAATACATTAATATGAGATGTGCTGCGGGACCAATAAATGATTTCATCTCAATGTAAAACTCAAATTACAATTACATTCTTATTGTACATTATTGTTCTACACATGCGTTCCAGTATTTAAAGCTCTATTTAATGCTTGAGTAGGTTTCTGTGGTGGTGTACAGTATAAATGCGTACATGATGTCCCATTCTTAAAGTTCTTACGTTTACTTTATGACAAGACAGGTATGTTAACAGATTTTCTGCAAAGACTTGGAGATTGACGTAAGATCATAATTCAGCAGGACTACATTACTTTTAAGGAGTTGAACCAAATTTAAAATAAAAATACAGGCCTGAAATATGTATTGTTGCCCACTCTGCAAACCCTTAAATCCTTACATTAATAAATGGAGATATTCACCATTGTTCATTAAATCAACAATACATTTTTTGTGTTAATTCAAAATTGGAATCTTATTCCTGATTCTAATTTAATGTGCAATTCATTAATATTATTAAACACAAATAAGAAGTACTTTGTTTACCTAATTTGCAGGATGTTTTGCAATGAAGTATGAGATTTACAATAGTAACACAATGGGAGTTCCATTCAGAAGCAGGCACCCCCACTGTGTTAATCCTCATGGGAAATTCCCCCCTGCTCTTCACTTGGCTGTGGTCAGGCTGCACTAGGGCCGCGATTCACCTGCTCCAAAGGCAGGGCAGGGTGAATATAAATCTGAGATGCATCTGTATTTTCTAAACTTGCATTCCCCTGAAAAATTCCATGGGCAGCATGTTTATCCCCACTTTAGCGCACTTTCCCCCACCCCTGGGAGATATTGCGTCTACCGAGTGTGTGGTGCGTTACCCGAGGCTCACAGAAGGGCTGAGCCTCCGCTTCTGGGAGCCTGGGGTGTGTATTGTATTGTATGTCTTTATTTATATAGCGCCAACAATGTACTCAGCGCTTCACAAAGAATACAGTAGGGAATTATAATTATACAATAAGTGCAGCAAAATGAGACAATAGAAAAGGAAATCGCTGCTCTTCTTCCTCTCCTTTCCCCCCACGGCCTACACAACTGCTGTCAATATCCTCCACAACCAAACGAACAGCTCTAAAAACAGGATAATCTCCCAACGACGTTTCATGCACATACGTGCACTTCTTCAGGGGGACGTATGTGCATGAAACGTCGTTGGGAGATTATCCTGATTTTAGAGCTGTTCGTTTGGTTGTGGAGGATATTGGCAGCAGTTGTGTAGGCTGTGGGGGGAAAGGAGAGGAAGAAGAGCAGCGATTTCGGTCACACCGAGGTGTGTGACGTCACATCCACCCGGAAGTTCTGGTTTTCGTGCAACTCAACATCCATCCCCCACACGAGGCAATCCCTAAAGGAGCTCCAGTTATCATCAGAGAAGAGCACCTGAGCGATCTTCAGCTTCACTGCTTTTACCATCCACTGTCCTGTAAGTAGGGTTTCAATTTTACCCCTCTGGACTTTAGTGCTGTATCCTCCGGAACCCAGTATTTCTATGTTAATAAATAGTTTTTTGTTAGGATTATAGCCTTGCTAGTGTCTGTCTGTTATTGTGTGTTATGTTTGTCATGTGTGAGTTTTTAATGTTTTAATGTCAACATTTTTGGCGTACTGCACCATTATCTGTTTGTTTTCTTCTCTTTTTTACATATTGCAATACCATTTGGTGTGAGCCGTTCGTTGACCCCTTCACTGCCTATCTGTTCAAGGACACTTTTGGGACTTTTCAAGAGACGGTTTGGTTTTTATTCGGAGTTATTATTATTATAAAGGACTTTTCTCTGCATAGCTCCTTGCTACCTGTGTTGCCTGGAACCTGTGTCGTGCTCTCTTTTGTTTATTCCCTACATCTATTGACCCGGCTCGTCTGAATCCCCCCTCTGGCTCCTGAACTCGGCTTTCCTACAGACTACTCTAACCTCTTAGACCCTCGGACTCTGCTACGGATTTTGACTACGGAACTTTCTATATCCTCGGACTCGGCAAGTACTTGACCATTCTTTATCTACATCCAGGCCTGGCCACGCTACTACGCCACATCCCGGACACGCCCCCTCTGCTGTCGGTGCGTATACTCTACATCCAACCTCAGTACAGGGGACTGGTCTGGTCTGCGGGCTGCACAGCGTGACATTATGCAGAGCCCAAATGCAGACCTGGCTGAGGTGGGGGAGCTTATTACGTCCCTTAAACAATGCATCCTCTCTTTTGGAAGCAGATTACCAATTTGATTCAACAACTATCCACTCTCTCACTACAGCCAACTCCACCACCAGCAGCAGCAGCCGCACCTTTAAGAATCCCTATGCCTAAAGCATATGCTGGTGACCCTCTGGCCTGTCGAGGGTTTTTGAACAAGTGTGATATTCAATTTGAAATATCTCCAAGCCTCTTTCCTAACGGACGCACCAAGGTAGCCTATGTTTACTCTCTCTTACCAGGGGATGCTTTGGTCTGGGCTTCTCCCATCTGGGAGCTGCGTCCGGAGACCACGTAGAATTACCAGATTTTCTGCCAAGAATTCCAGCAGGTATTTGATATTCCTGTTCGCAAAGATACTGCTGCCTCTTCCTTAGTTCATTTGTCTCAGGGTCGTAGGTCCGTAGCCAAATATGCACTGGAATTCAGGACCGTCGCAGCAGAGACTAGTTGGAACGAAGAGGCACTTATTGCTGTATTTTGGTAAGGTTTGTCCGAATCTGTAAAGGATGAACTTGCAGTCCAGCCCCGACCCCAAGCATTGGAGGATTTGATCGCACTGTGCATACGCGTGGATCTGCGCCTCCAGGAGCGACGTCACGAACGCCAACGTCCCAGGTTCGTGCCTACTGACTCTCCTTATCCTAGGCCTCCTCCGACTTTTCGCCCTCTTCCTGATGCTATAGAACCCCTGCAGATCGGCAGTCAGCGGATCCGTACTCCCGACAGGACGGCCGAGAGGGTTCGCCGCCAGAATGAGGGCCTATGCTATTATTGTGGATCACCAGATCATGTGGTACGTTTTTGTCTTTTGAGGCCCAGGGAACAAACGGGACCAGCCACGCAAGAGGCACTTACCCTCGGATCGATTTCTTCTCGCTCCCCCTCTAAAGAGGAACTCCCTAAGAGGATTATGCTCCCAGTTTCGCTTGAAGGCCCGAATTTTCGTGTAACTACTGCTGCTTTTCTCGATTCAGGCTCCGGTGTTAATTTTGTGGACCAAGAGTTTGCCACCCGTAACAAGATTTCTCTTATCTCCAAGAAAGCACCAATTGGACTCGAGGCTATTGATGGACGTCCTTTGCAACCTGCTTTTATCACGTTAGAGACCCTTCCTTTCACTTTATCTGCCGGTTCTCACACCGAGATTATCTCCTTTGACGTAATACACTCTCCTGATGTTTCAGTTATCCTGGGGTTACCATGGCTACAGCATCACAACCCACGCATACATTGAAAGGACTGCAAACCGATTCAATGGGAGCCAGAGTCCGACGCCTCATCCTCACCGGTCATAGCTCCTGCCACAGTTATCGCGGGAATGGAAACGCCTTCTGATAGCAACTCCACTCTTCCCGAAGTATATGCTGATTTCATCGATGTTTTCAGTAAGTCTCAGTCAGAGGTCCTGCCTCCTCATAGACCCTATGATTGTCCCATTGATCTGGTCCCTGGTGCCGTCCTGCCAAAGTCTAAGTCCTACCTCTTGTCTCTCCCAGAGACTGAAGCCATGGCAACCTACATCAAAGAGAATCTTGAGAAGGGATTCATTCGCAACTCTTCGTCTCCTGCCGGTGCCGGTTTCTTTTTTGTGAAGAAAAATGATGGATCCCTGAGACCATGCATTGACTATCGGGGCCTCAATCTCATTACTGTCAAAAACCGGTATCCCCTGCCTCTGATTTCGGAACTGTTTGATAGGCTTCAAGGGGCCAAGATTTTTTCCAAGCTAGACCTCCGAGTAGCCTACAACCTCATATGTATTCGAAAAGGCGATGAATGGAAAACCGCCTTCAATACAAGAAGTATCACTACGAGTATCTCGTGATGCCATTTGGTTTATGCAATGCTCCTGCTGTCTTTCAGGATTTTATGAATGATATCTTCCACGATGTCCTCAATTCCTTCGTAATTATTTACCTTGACGATATTCTAATTTTTTCTGGGAATCTTCAAGATCATGTCCAGCATACTAGACCTGTCCTCTCTCGTCTCCATGTCAATAATCTCTACGCAAAGCTCGAGAAATGTCTTTTTCATCAATCTTCTACCGCCTTCTTAGGCTATATAATTTTGGATAAAGTATTTTTGATGGACCCAGAAAAACTTAAGGCTGTTTTGGATTGGCCCCTGCCCAATTCTCTTAAGGCCATTCAACATTTTTTGGGCTTTTCCAATTACTATAGGAAATTCATCCGGAATTTTTCTACCACTGTGGCTCCCATCATTGCGCTTACTAAGAAGGGAGCCGACCCATCTGTGTGGCCTCCGGAGGCCGTCTCCGCCTTTGAAACCTTGAAGCAAGCTTTTGTTTCGGCACCCATCCTTCGTCATCCCGATACTAATCTTCCGTTTACGTTAGAAGTGGACGCCTCTTATTGTGGTGCGGGTGCCATTCTCTCCCAGAGACTCTCCCCTCAAGATAAATTGCACCCATGTGGATTTTTTCGAAAAAGTTCTCCCCTGCTGAAAAGAGCTATGATGTCGGCAATAGAGAACTCCTGGCCATCAAGATGGCTTTACAGGAGTGGCAGATATCCAAGGAAATAAAGTGGTGGTGGAAGCACACAGGAGCCTTTTCTCAGACCCATAAGGGGTGTTATGTTGCTCCTGAGGAAGCTGACGTTTAGATCAGCGAAACGCGTAGAGCTTGTACACCGCATGCAGCCGCTCCTGTCAGAGACAAAGGTGAAGAGTCTTTCGTGATGTCTTGCCATCTGTTCCTGCCCTCCGCCCTACCGGAAGTTGTTCGTCTTCGACGGATGTGACGTCAGACGCCGGCTACCGTGATCGGATCGAGGGAGTCTCAAACCGAAAGGCCAGGCTATCACCCTTCCTGATGCGCACCACACCACCTCAAAAGATACCTTTATGTGTCCACAAATGATGTACATATTGTGAATAGATTTTATATGTTTTTACCTTATAAATTCTGTGCCCATTGGTCCATACCATCGTCTCTCCTTGCTGTTTTACATGAATGCAACCCTTAGTGAGAGTGCTCCTGAACATCCTCCAATCCTGTTTTCCTGCCAAAACGCTGACTCTTCACTTACCTGTTGTAAGTAGGAGATTCACTCGAGCCAAGATCATATATGTTCCACTATTGTGTGATTTTATTACACTATTGTTGTGTTTTTTCCTTTTGGGGTGTTCCTGAAAATCGCTCCCTTCACAATTTGGATATCTGCTACTGCCTATGAGGGAACTTGTACAAATTCCCTGTGAAGGTTGAGAATTTTCTTACTCACCTTATAAGTCACTGATTATTATTATTTTCTCACTATACTGTGTTTTAGCGCCTTTCTAAATCACTTGGGTTTATTTTACAGGAGTGGCGACACCTCCTGGAAGGCTCCCACGAACCAATTGCTATTTTGACAGATCATAAGAATCTTCTCTATATCGAAAGTGCACGTCGTCTAGGATCTCGTCAAGCCCGCTGGGCACTTTTTTTTTCAAGATTTAATTATACTCTATCGTACATTCCCGGCACAAAGAACATAAAAGCTGATGCCTTGTCCAGACAATTTTCCCCTGAGGAAAAATCTGAAGAAATCACAGAAACAATTGTACCTTCGAAATGCATAGTCTCCGCCAACTCTTTTGATATTCTTGAAAAGATCGTAGAAGCCCAGTCACAGATTCCGAGTGGTCTAGAGGTACAGGAAGGAACTCTTTATGCCGCCCCCAAGTTTCGTCAGAAGATTTTGGAATGGGGTCACTCTGTCCGGTCAAGCGGCCAACCCGGCTTCAAGAGAACTTTGGATCTCATTAAGCGCACCTTTTGTCGCCAACAGGCTCCCAATTACAAGCCAGGTTACCGTGTCTGGCTTTCAGCAAAGAATATAAGACTGAAGACTCCTACCCCGAAATTGGCGCCTAGGTTTTTGTGGCCTTTCTTGATTCAGGAACAAATCAATCCGGTCACGTTCCGCTTACAGTTGCCTTCATCCATGAACATTCCCAATGCGTTCCATGTATCCCTGCTCAAGTCTTTTGTTCAGAGCAATCGCTTCCCTGCAAAAGCCAGTAGACCCAATCCTGTTACGGTCCAAGTACACTCTGAATTCGAGGTACTGTCCATTGTGGATTCCCGTATATCCAGGGGAAAAGTACAGTTCCTTGTACATTGGAAGGGCTGTGGTCCAGAAGAGCGTTCCTGGATCTCTAGGGAAGACATTCATGCTCCAGCTCTACTCAATCGCTTCCACAAGAAGTTTCCACAGAAGCCTTGGATGGATTGTCCTGAGGTCGATCCTGAAGGGGGGGGGGGTACTGTAAGGAATCGGGGGCCACGTCCCTTGCGGCGTGACCCCTCCTTACCCACTACCAGTACTGCAGCGGCTGCTGCCCCTGCCCTCCGTCGCTACCCATCCCGCCGCCCAGTGCATACCTTGAACTCTGCCGTCGCCATCTTTGATTCTGGCACTGGTGTTACAGACTCTCAGCTGTGCTCCACTACTTCCTGGTCTCTCAGCCAATCACGAGCAGCTCCTCGACACGCCTCTGCCATGCCCCTCATCCGGATTGGTCACTGTTGCTTTAAATATCCTGCTTTGCCTTCACTTCCTTGCTCTGCATAGCTCCTAGCTACCTGTGTTGCCTGGAACCTGTGTCGTGCTCTCTTGTGTTTTTTCCCTACAACTATTGACCCGGCTCGTCTGAATACCCCCTCTGGCTCCTGAACTCGGCTTTCCTACAGACTACTCTAACCTCTAAGACCCTCGGACTCTGCTACGGATTTTGACTACGGAACTTTCTATATCCTCGGACTCGGCAAGTACTTGACCATTCTTTATCTACATCCAGGCCTGGCCACGCTACTACGCCACATCCCGGACACGCCCCCTCTGCTGTCGGTGCGTATACTCTACATCCCACCTCAGTACAGGGGACTGGTCTGGTCTGCGGGCTGCACAGCGTGACAATAAGATGCCGTGTGATGTCACATTGGTGACATCCATGGCATCATTTGAATGCTGCGATTTGGACGGGGAAGGAAGGCGGCAGCAAGGATGTGGCCGCCACATGTAAATGCCTTCCCATCAGGCTTGATAAGCCCGAGAGTGCGGCATCTGTATATGGTGCAGACATTATTGCCACCCCAACATTTTGCCACCCTGGGACCGGGCCTAATGGGAAATTCGCCAGTGACTATACAGCAGTTATGCTGTCTGAACTATCCCATCTTTATTCTAAGTATATTGAAGCGACTTGAACAGCTTTTGATTTACATCCTAAGAAAAAGAACATTGTTATGGATGCTGAAATGTTGAGTCATGCTGCCTGATCACTGTTTTTTTATAAGGCAACTCCTTTTCTCTTTTTGCCTTATTAGAGAAATTGGCTTAATTTGGCATTACAATACATATACTGTATATTGATTTTTCTTGTGTTGTGTTTTTAATACTGTAGGCTGATATGTGCACTCCTTAGCTTAATGAAGACAGCAAGGCGTTACAGGAAGGGGTTAAAACAAAGAGTATTGTTTAATTAATAGCCTTTAAGATCTGCTAGATTGGCGTATGTTACGCCGGGTACAGCTAGTTATACATACAGTATATATGGTTTGATTATACTACTACAAATCAGTTACTTTACGCAGTGTAATTAATTAAGTGAAAGGTTATACATGCATATTTATTATTTAGAAGGATTTAGTATTCTTTCAGAAATAAGAAATTGCTTACTTGTTTATTCAAACACAGCAGATTTTGACGCTCCGTTAACGCAATGTGATACGTTACGTTAATTCTTGTGTTTTATTTAACAGTAGCAGTATTGAAAACAATGGTTACAGAGATAATGCACAAGTTACTTAACACATTATTTTGCATTTACAAGGCTAATAACATCTGCTACATCTGTAATTATTAGAGTGGGTTTGCTTCACAATAAATGAAGATATTATATAAATCAGAGTGGAACAGACATTTACATTTTGTTTAGTATTACAGCACATATCTTTTATTGAGCCTGGTTTATTTCTAAATAAAGGAATTTTAGTGGAGGAGGATAAATAAAAAGACAGAGATTGGGGCTGACATATTTTTTAATCTGGTGACACTTTGCCACTGTACAATTGGGGATTTGAATTATTTTATATGAAAGAATAGCTAGACTAGAATGTGGCAGAAACACACACAAAATATCCTCAAAGTGGGAGTAACAAATGGTGACAAATCAAAGAATTGACTATAAATGGATTGAGAACAATGGTCTTGTGAGAGATGAGTGCAAAGTTCAAGGCACTGTAACATACAAGTGAAGAGAGCTACTCTGTGAGTCAGAGGAGATGAATTGTGTAGATTACAATTGACTAGTCATATAAAGGTTTCTGGCCTGTAGCAGGAGCCATAGTTACAGTAAAACGCCATACGTGCCTAACGTTGAGGCTATTAGGTACAATATTTATTTTCTACAGGGAGCAGCTTGGTGTTTAAAAAAATGCTATTAAATGCTTCCTATTACTTTTAGTAATATTGTCTTTTAAGCTGAAATTAGTGGGCTATGGCATTAGCTTAAGTTTAATACATAATGTTATAGAACAGCACTCTGTTGTCTCAAATATGACTTCACACATCATTTGCAAAGAAAAAAATGTTTCATCTTTAAAACAATCAATTTCACACAAAGGGGCTTATTCACTAAACTTCGATAAGTTCAGTGCATTGCCGAGCGACTTTACATTGTCTTACTGCACTATAAAAAATGTGTGTAAAAATGGTATTCATTAAGAAAAATCACCATTTTTTTAAAAGTTAAAGTTCAGTTAAAAAAAATCACACTCGTTGTTTTTTTCCAAATGTTATTGCATTGAAAGTGTTTTGTTTATTTTAATAATACAGTATTGTAGCAGGGGTCTAGAGCTGAACCGCATCAATTTCAGGTCCGGGGACCTGCTGCTTCCCAAATTACAGGTATGGGGTGCACTGAAGCCCTTGAGACCTGGGCTGAAGAACTTGCTGCAGTTCAGATCATATTGGGGAAGAGGGTGCAGAACAGGGATGCATCTATTGAGTCCCTACAGGAAAATCCGGAGGACTCTGAAAATAGATCTTGCGGAAACAATCTTTGGATTAAAAATATCCAGTTGAACCAAGATCATGTGAACCTGTCTGCATTTCTAACAAGGTTCTTCCAGATACTATTGCCAGACTCAAGGCCTGGGGACCTGCTTATTGATAGAGCACACATAATTATGAGACCCAGGGGGCTCCTCAAGAGCCACACAGAGACTCTGTGGTATGCCTGCATTATTATACCTGAAAAGAAAAAATCCTTGGAACCCTCAAGCAGCAACCGGACCTTCTAAAGAAGTGTGAGAAGCTTATTGTCTTCTCTGACCTAGTGGTAGTAACATTAGTTAAGATTAGAAATCGTAAGCCTATTACAGGTATCTTGAGGGAACACTCTATTCAATATCACTGATTTTTTCGTTTAAATTAATCATTACCAAAACAGTCACCCTAACATGAGTCCATGGGCTAGAAGATACTGCCAAACACACTGAATGCAATGGGTCTCTCTGTCGAGCCAGGTGTCCCGGCAATGTAGTCACCCAAGTAGCAGTAAACCCATGCCGAGTGGTGCAAGGCATGTCCACATTCGAAGAGACCTAGCTGATTCCTTGTAGGATACTGTTTGGCTGTACTAGTGGTTGGAGCTACTGATGGCGAATGGCGAGCATGGTGTTTCCCATTTCTTGCTGTTTGTTTGTCTGTTTTTCTTCTCTGTTTATTTGGTATTGGTCCGTTGTTGCTTCCAAGTGTTTGTCCGTCCACTGGAGGGAATCTGAGACGGAGAAGGCATTGTGTCCTCCGAGCTGCCTGATACCATATTTTGCAGCCTTGAGGTGGCCCCTCCATCTTCTCCTGCCCAACTGCAAGTGTGGGTTTTCAGAATGTAAGATCTTACACGTATGGAGAGTGGAATAACCCTGGTGGGACAGATGTGGTGTGGGGCCGTGGGGAGTGGGAGTCGTGTTTCCTGGCCTGTCTGTCCCTGCTTCTAAGTTTTTTGAGCCGAGGGCTAGGCTGAGACTGCTGCTGACCCTGACAAAGACCACAGTTAAAAAATATGTATATATAAGTATAAGTGGGGGATGATTGCAAGCCTAGATGGGATGCTCAATCGGTATCCTTCTTGAGTCTAGAGCCTGTATTGGGGAGCACAAGTTGTTTCAGTGGGCCCTAGTTGGTTGCTTATGCAATTAAAGTTATTAAAAAGAGAAAAAATGAGAAAAGGACTAATATGTATATAATTCTGGAAAGATGATATCAGGCCCAGGTGGGATACTCAGTCAGTGATCTTTTCAACTTTAGAATAAATACTAGTGGTACGCATGTTATTTAATTAGGCATCAATTAATTGTTTTTACTATTAAATTAATAACAAATTATAATATTGTATATATGTAGGGGCTGCTGAGCATTTACATTTAAATTGGTGTAATTGAGACCTAGACCATTTTACTCAGTGTGAGCCCTTCTCTGGCATGGACACACATACAGTAGTGTTTGTTAACAGACCGATTCTCTATTTAAAATTTATGTTCATTCATTAATGTATAATTCGCTAAAGCACCACCGCCTAGTCATTATTGGAGGTGAATTACCACAGTGATTGTCATTACTTACCATGATTGCTTGGACTTGAGCTAACCCATTTTTCTTATTGCCACAATATCTTTTTTTTTGTGCTGTTTCTGCCCTAGCGATGGTGGTCATCTGCCTTTCAGTTCTATGCATGATTTTCCCACACTTCATTTTATCATTTTTCATTAGTTTGCTATCGGTAGGTTTAAACAAAGTAATGTCACCTAGGATATTAGTAATTCCTACATTTCTGGTTTTCCCCTTTCCCAGTTTAGGTATATCCCAAAGTGACAGAAAATGACATTTGTGTACATCTTCTCATGGGTCAAGTTTACATTGTATTTCTTGTAATTGAATATATTCATATTTTTCATCACAGTCATTTTTGAGTAACATGTTTAAAAGTATTTCTCATAATGCTAAAGGGCTAGCAATATACAGATATACAGAGGTACACCAATTGCCAAAAAGATGAACAGTGTAGAAGTCCTGGTGCAGGCTAACCCATCAAAGCCCCAATGTTCCAACTGAGGGCAGACATAGTTCAACACACAAAAGAGGGAGGCACACAGTTTTAGTTGCAGAAAAAGATTGCTGAGGCTGTACGCCATCCTTGAGCAGACCAAATTACGTTTCGGGGACACTTCCTCAGATAATTGCCACCCGTGTAACTAAAGGGCTGAACTCTCCTGTGAAAAGAAGGCTTTCCTGACGTCATGAAGTAGTAAAATCCTTACAGAAAACCAAAGTAAGGTCATCAGTAAAGGATTATCATTTGCTCCCACCATTGGACCAAATAAGTTTAATCTGTTTATAGATGCACACACATTTCTGAGAACATTAACTCTAAAGAGATTTTTTATTAATAAAGAGGCTGAAACAAGTAATTGGACTAACCCATCAACTAGTTCTATAAACGATCCAAATACATCCCAATTAGAACTACCCACATTTGTGCATTCAAAATTTAAACCTAAGTCACACTTTTTTCCTATGTTTGCAAAAGGTAATCATTTAGAAGTCTTTTTTCAATTAATATTGAAGGATTTAGAATCTTTAACAGATATTAAGCAAAAATACCACTCTAATTGAAGCAAAGAAGAAAAAATAGTACTAGAAGAATTGTCATCGGATCAAAGTATTGTAATAAAATCAGCAGACAAGGGAGGGGGAGTGGTAATTATGGACCACTGCTATTATATGAATGAAGCTAATAGAATTTTGGGAGATACAAATACGTATCAAAAATTGAAATCAAATCCCACTACTTTATTCCAAAAAGAACTACTAGCCCTATTAGAAGACGGCAAGCAGAAAGGTATCCTACAGGATAATGAATTTCTATTCCTAAATGTACAAGATCCCAAATTCCCCATCTTTTATTTTCAACCGAAAATACACAAAAATCTGCAACATCCTCCTGGTAGGCTGATAATTTCGGGTATTGGGTCATTAACATCAAACCTATCAGAGTTCATTGACAGTTATCTGCAAGAAATGGTGAAAAAACAAAGATCATATTTAAAAGACACAAATTATGTAATATTATTACTGCAAGACATAAAATGGCAGGAAGGTTACATATTGGTAACCACGGATGTAACGGCTCTATATACATCAATTAAACATTCTGATGGATGTAGAGCCGTAAAAACCTTTTTGGAAAAAAGTGGTAACTTTCCTGCACAAGAAATTGAATTTTTAATAGAGTGCATCAAGTTTATATTACAGAAAAACTTTTTTTGGTTCGATGAGATAAAATTATCTACAGTTATGTGGGACCGCCATGGGGACCAGGTTCGCGCCCAGCTATGCTAATCTACTCATGTCCATGTGGGAAGAACAATACATATGGACATGGGCGGGTCTGGACGCGAACTTGGTCACATGGCGGAGGTTTATCGATGACATTATTTTCATCTGGAAGGGAACAGTGGATGACCTGAATTCATTCCTTCTATATCTGGATAGAAATGATCTAAATTTAAAGTTTACATCCAATGTGAGCGAATCTACTGTAAATTTCTTGGATCTTACAATTTATATAGAAAACGATTCAATAAAAACAAAAAATTATTTTAAGGAAGTGGATGCAAACAACTTTATACTACAGTCTAGCTGTCACCATAACAAATGGATAGCAAACATTCCATATGGCCAATATCGTAGACTTAAACGGAACTGTACAGATAATGATGTATTTACAAGACAATCCACTACCTTAACCAAGAAATTTGCAGATATAAATTACAAAATCAAAAATGTTAAACAAGCTCTAAACAAAATTAACCTGGAGTCTAGATAATCTATGCTAACTCCCTCTATAAAGAAAACTCAAAATGTTTCTCTAAAAGTGCCGTTTATCACACAGTACAATAAAGATGCCAAAAAAATTGGTAAGATTTTTAATGCTCATTGGCCCATATTAAAAAATGATCCGATTTTAGGATCAGATTTGCCAGATAGAGCACAAATGATATTTAAGAAAGCTCCTAACATTAAAAATAAGCTGGCACCGAGTGCATTGAGAAAACAACCACCAACTCATGTCACCTGGCTAGATCTTCCAAAGGGCTTCTTTAATTGTAAAAATTGTATAGCTTGTAAATTTGGTTCCACTACAGTAGATAACTTTGTCTCTAATACCACCCACAAAAGATACCAGATCAAACAACACCTAAACTGTAGATCAAAGTTTGTGGTGTATGTTTTGGAATGCAGTTGTGGGTATCAATATGTGGGTAAAACTATACGCCCCTTGAAAATTAGAATATTAGAGCACATTGGAAACATAAGAAGGAAATTAGTCACACACAGTGTCTCAAACCACTTTTTATTATTCCACGATTCAAACCCCCAAGGACTCACTTTCAAGGCTATTGAGCAAATAATGCCACACTGGAGAGGGGGAAACAGAAATTCTGCTCTAATTAAGAGAGAATCGTATTGGATATATGAACTCCAAACCATCTCCCCTCTAGGTCTCAATATAGAGTTTGACGTTAAACCCTTTTTGTAATATATGTATGTATGTATGTATGTCTTTATTTGTATAGCGCCATAAATGTACATAGCGCTTCACAGTAGTAATACATGTCATATAAATAACAAATATAAATAACAGATCATGGGAATAAGTGCTTCAGACATACTGTTAAAGTAACATTAAGGAAGGAGTCCCTGCTCCGAGGAGCTTACAATCTAATTGGTAGGTAGGGAGAACGTACAGAGACAGTAGGAGGGAATACTAGTAAGTGCGTCTGCAGAGTGCCAAGCTTTGTGTCATGTGTCCATGATTATCCAGTGCTACTCATATGCTTCTTTAAGCAGATGTGTCTTAAGGTGGGTCTTAAAGGTGGATAGTGAGGGGGCTAGTCGGGTATTAAGGGGAAGGGCATTCCAGAGGTGTGGGGCAGAAAGTGAGAAAGGTTTAAGGCGGGAGAGAGCTTTAGATACAAAGGGGGTAGAAAGAAGACATCCTTGAGAAGAACACAAGAGTCGTGATGGTGTATAGTGAGAAATTAGGGCTGAGATGTAAGGAGGGGCAGAAGAATGTAAAGCTTTAAAAGTGAGCAGTAGAATTGAGTGTGAGATACGCGATTTAATCGGAAGCCAGGAGAGGATTTCAGGAGGGGAGATGTTGAGACAGATTTAGGAAAGAGTAGAGTGATTCTGGCAGCAGTGTTTAGGATAGATTGTAGGGGAGACAGATGAGAGGTAGGAAGGCCGGACAGCAGGAGGTTACAGTAATCGAGACGTGAGAGAATGAGGGCCTGAGTCAGAGTTTTAGCAGTTGAGTAACAGAGGAAAGGGCGTATCTTTGTGATATTGCGGAGGAAAAAGCGACAAGTTTTAGAAACGTTTTGAATATGAGAGGAGAATGAGAGAGAGGAATCAAGTGTGACCCCTAGGCAGCGTGCTTGGGCTACTGGGTGAATGATCGTATTTCCAATAGCAATGTGGAAGGATGTAGTAGGGCCAGGTTTGGGAGGTAGTATAAGGAGCTCTGTTTTTGCCATGTTAAGTTTCAGTCGGCGGATGGCCATCCAGGATGATATTCCAGAGAGGCATTCAGAAACTTTGGTCTGTATAGCAGGTGTAAGGTCAAGGGTTGAAAGGTAAATTTGTGTGTCGTCAGCATAGAGGTGATATTTATATGTATAATTCATGCAACTTTTCTGTCTCCCTATAGATCTCTAAACAGATCTTCAAATACCACATTAAAGATGGTTATTCTAAAATATTTAAATAATAGTAAATATGTATTTGGCATGAATATGTTAAAATTCTACCTTTGTTCTTTTTATAGCTAGATTAGTTTATGTATTTTTTTAAATATAACATTTTTTTAAATATAACATTTTTAACAATATTGTTTTATTATTCCTCTGTATAAAATACTGTACACTATCTTTAGAACTCCATATATGTTTAGATATGGAGGTAATGTGTTCAATGCACTTAGCATCAACTATACTCCACATGTCTGATGTGGAGAATATATGTTTTTATATCATAAAATCAGTAATAAATCCTTATGTAAGCAGGTATTAACGAACTATGTTTTAAATACGGTTACAATATAGTTACTTAGAGTATATAAAGCGATATACCTTTAAGAACCTTCAATTAGTTTTGAACCAATCAATGAATAACTTAAAGCTGCAGTTCAGTCAATATCCTGCATGTGTTTTTTTTTAATAAATCAGTTCTGTAGTAAGAAAAAATACTTTTAGCATTTTCTGTTTTAAAAAAAAACAACTTTGAAAGACCAATTTTCTTGTATTCTATTTTAACAGCCATTTGCTAAGGCACTGCCCCTTCATGTCCTGTCACAAGCCCTGGCACACCCCTTTGTCAGCCCTGCCCTCCCTCTAGCACATGTCAGTGCAGGAGTGCACATGAATATTCATGAGCTCCACTGAGAGACAGAAGCAGAAGAAAAACAGATCCCTTCACTAATGATGTCACCAAATTTTGCCTATCAATACATGGAGAACGAATTGACCTGCAGCTATACAGTTCTTTAGGTAATTAGAGATTGCACACATGAAACTATTGAAGTAAAAAAATAAATAAAAAAAAAAAAAAAAAAGACTGAACTGCAGCTTTAAGGTATATAACCATCAAAGATTAGTACCATCGGCACTCCTGATGAAACCGAGTAAGGTGAAACGCGTAGAGTGACGTTGAGAGAGGATTCACAGCTGACTCGCCGACCGGAACTGCCCAAACCCGCTGACGTCACATCCGGATCTGCTGAAACGCAACCGTGAGACGCACGCCGAGCAGGGGACAAGCATTTAAGAAGCAGACAGCAAAACCGGAGGCGAGATCCAATTGTGTATCTAAATGCCTAACTAACTACTAAAATCATGTGAGTGTATTATCATCCACCTACTATTCTAATACAATTTTTAAACAGTCTGCACTATGTTTGGCTGTATGTGCTTAACTATTTAAGAAACCTATACTTACATCACTGCTGAAGCTGGAAAACTTGTCTTTAAAACCGAAGGGGCAACACCTAAAGATACCATTACGTGTACAGACCCACTCTCACTTTTGTGAGTATAATAGCCACAGACCGAATGAAGACATATTTCACCTGTAATTAATTGAATTACACTATTATATATTTTTTATTTCTACATGTTTTGCGCTTCCCATCGACCATCACCTTTTCACTTACCTGGGATTGAGAGAGCAATCCTACCTTGGGTTACAGCTGCATCAAAAGTTTGTTTGTATCACCACATTTATTTTTACTTTGGTTATAAATTGTTAATATTGTGTTAACATATGTTTTAATTAGAAATAGAGCGCCACTATTTGATATATATTTTCTTTGCACTGGTATGCCGGTAGCAAAGGAGGAGAACAAGCCATAGCTGCCCTCACAGACAGAGATTGGCTCTATTACCTCCATATCCAGGCTTTATATATACCCCCCATTATTGAGCATATATATATATATATATATATATATATAATAATATATATATATATATATATATATATATATATATATATATATATATATATGAGAACGTTTATATTGTACAAGAGACTCACAGGTGTATCAATTTTCTGTCTTCAAACAGTTGAATCAAATCAGCCTTACTGTACATACATGTGGTGTTCTGTCTATAACTCTAATGCACCTGGACCTTTACCTTTGTTCTTTTCGATTAGTTTCGAGGACACAGCCACTTCCTCAGATAATTGCCACCCATGTGAACTAAAGGGCTGAACCCTCCTGTGAAAAGAAGGCTTTCCTGACATCATCTAGTAAGGAATGAGGGGATGGAGTTTACCTTCAGGAAAATACATTTTCAAGAGGTAGATATTTTTTTTTTCATTTGGTCCATCAGACACAGTATATACTGTTGCAAAAATATATGCTCCAAATATTAATCAATTAGACTTCTCCCAAAAAATGCTGAAGTTTGGCGACAATTCACCAAAGTGGATAGATTCTGCACATCATGCATGAAATGTTCTAATCCAGATAAACACGTTACTAACTATTTTGAGAATATCATGAAAGACCTGTTTGTTAATGCCTGGAGAAGTATAAACCAATGGGAAAGAGATTACACCTTTTTTCTGCCCCCCATTTTATCTATTCTAGGATCAATTATATTTTTATAGATATTAAATTAATGCCCTCTATTTTTAATCCCAAATTTGGCTTAATCACTTGGCCAAATAACGCCCCCATAAACATTACTTTAAATGACTGACTACATTTGAGTAAACCATTGTGGAGACTAAACAACTCAGTCTTCGACTTCCCTGGTAATGTGGACCACTTGAAAACATTTTCCTAAATAAAACCACAGATGGTAAAGATTCTATCTTTTGGTTGTCAGATAAATCTGTTCTGAAGGGCCCCCTCGTTAGTCTTTCCTACTTTCTTAAGAGGAAGGGAGAAGAAGAAATTAGCAAACTCCAAAAAGACCCTTTCAAGCTTGAAACATTAAATACAATTTCCAACATGAAACTGCAGGGGGCCCGGCGGCCGGACAAAGCAGTTGGCCTGATCTCTGGCCAGCCTCTCGTTGCTGCCAGGCCTGGTTCTCCCCTAGCAGCGGGCTGCCCTCACTGACTGTCCCACACAGAGCATCTTATGCTGACGAGCACAGTCCTATACAGTATTGTATGTCATGGGCCATATTTATTAAACATTGCTATGCCATCTTATACTGTAGCACTGTAACATGTCTGATGGCTTAACACTGTATCAAGTAAATTGGCTGTATAGTGTCTTCTGATACCAGGACGTGTCATATGGCATATCAGTTCTTAGTAAATATGAGCCATCATCTATAGCCTGCATATAATAATGATGTGTTTTTATACTGCTAGGAAAGCATTTACTGTATAGTGCTGTTCAGAGAACAATAATATAATCATAATAACTGTCGTACTGTAAGATAGAAGGTATCCAGCAATGTTATAGGACAAGACAGAGAAACACAAGATTGGTTTGTTGAAAGGGAGAGCACGTCATACCCAATACATAATAATGTTATCTAATTAAAGAGGAGCTAGAGGAATTGAAACACCTTGTACTTGACTGATTATAAAAAAACATCAATCATATAATTTATTAAAACTATCATTGCCAAAGGTTCTCTTCACTCGATGCCAGGAGAGCCAAAGTGCCTCAATTGAGGTTAAATTGATAAACGCAAGAACAAAGAATATTCATTTTTGAATGAGTAACAGGAGCTAATGAGGCCGTGAACATATAATACAAAGATAAAGAAAATTATTTCAACCTTTATCATAAACGATGTCTTGTGCCCGCTCTATAGGAAAGTATTATATCTATGCCAGCTCTATATAACTTTGTTTCAGATGACTTAACAGTTATATTTGCTTATATTTGTTTTATCATTCTTCCTGCTACAGTGGTGTCATGTTTTTAATCACATTTTAAAGAAAGATAAGACATGTTGTGAACAAAAAGTGTTCCTCCACACAGTCACTTATATTCCATGTGGAGATATCTGTGAACCCTGTAAATATATGTGGGAAATATCTCTCTCTAATGTGGCACAATTATTAGCCCCACAATCAGTCGCACATATCTATCTGCCTGACCTAATAACATTTATTAAAAGACCATTTGTAGAGCTCCAGTTTGCAGCTGTCCTGAATTTAGCATAACTGTTCTCAATTTGTAGGTAATGACCCAATTCAAGTTGTTTAGTTGCATGCCTATACTGTATGAACTAAATATGCACAAACAGAGGAATGAGAAGAAAAAGGCTTCTAAGCAGATGCAAAAATGTCTATTTGTTTAATTTAAAAACAAAATATTTCAATAAAAATATGTATCCAGCTTAACAGGAATATTGTAACAGTCATATCCACGGCAAGTAAATCGACACATTTAATTCTATTAGTTATTTATTTGCCAAAGTTGTCAAGAAGGCATAAACAAATACATGTCTTTATGACTGTTATGGCTGGCTGGTATTGGTTTAGTTGCCGCACTACACAAACACTACCTTAAGTATCAACCCGACCCTTGTATGCCATGGATTTGAGTAGAGAAGTGCAAAGTTGACCAGAATCAGATTGTCTATGTTTTGTTCAAACTTTTGAAAAAATTAAAAAAAAAAAAAAAATGTTTGCTATAACCTTTTACTGAAAATGTCTCTATCCCTCTCATATTCATATTACATATTGAAAAAAAGAAAGGGTGATGAGCACATATGAAAGGAGTCTACATGGCTTAAGCTGTGTCTGTTTTTCCAACCTTTATTTCTAATGTTTTATTAATTTATTTATTTTTTAAATTGAGAAATATTTTACGAGCACATTTTGGACCCTTTCGCACAGAAGCAGTAATTCAAACCATATAATAAAGATACATATTTTAACTATAATATCTTTAAAACATAAATTCTAATACAGATGCAGCGGCCATTATTCAATCATTTCTCTGCGCCGTTTTCGTAAAGTCTGCTGTATTCCACGCGGCATTCACTCGGTAATCTTCCGTGAGGAGATTGGGTGCAGTTCTGCGTGTTTCTGCCAGATGTCAAAAGTGAATCCCTTTGCACAGGGTAACCAGTGAATTATGTGTAGTCAATTTGCAGGTGTTTAAAGATTGCAGTCCGCAACCAACACTGGGGCTCCTTGCAGCAGGAACATCTGGAGGAACTACCAACTTAGAACCTCCAGTTGAAGTATCTGATTGTACCCCACAAGGTCTGAACATTTGGACTGATAGCTGACAGCATTCTTCACTTTTGCTGTGGAGTAGACTCCGTGCTGATTCGTGGTGGTGATATACTCAATGCTTGTATTTCATTTTCGTTTGTGAGTGAACCTGTTTCCCTCTCTTCTATTATTGTATTACATTTTACGCTTTTTACGCTATGGGCTGCACACTTTCTCCTTTGTGTTTTTAGATTTATCTGGATGTGGTTCTCCATCTGAAAGCTGCCCCAAAACCCATATAAGCGCAATCATCGGATTGGACAATACAGGAGTGGATTAGTATACAATGAATTTTTTCCCTATCATCTGTTGTTATATGTATATACTTTATACTTGCTATTAGAGTAATTATATTTGTACTAACATTAAGTTACATATTACTATATCTATTGGCGCTACTATCTCTTTGTGTTATATATATATATATATATATATATATATATATATATATAGTGTACAAAAAAGGAAAAGTGACCCCGCATCCACTCTGATAATTTATAGGGTAACCATAAGCCGGTAAATAAGGGTATTATTTCCCTTAACGGCGGTGCTCACTGGCCTGTATTTATGAAGCAAACAGGAGAAAAGAAGCCCGCTGAGAGCACACAGGTGTACCAAGATAGAAAATACAATTTATTGAATGACACATAAACATATAAAAACAGTGCAGAATAATTAAAATAATATCCTATAAGCACAACAATGAGGGAGGTGTTACGCTGTGCTCACCACAAACAAGACGAGACCCCTGTGCTGAGATGGGATAGTAGCCACCAGCCACAGACACGGGGACCCCATCCAGAATGTAGAGTAGTCTTGCTGGCCGAGTCTAGGGCAGGAGAAGTGAGAGTAAACGTATACTTGCTGAGTCCGTTACAGGAGAGGTCCAGAGCGAGAGATGTACTATTGCCAAGGTCAGAACTGGAAAAGAGCGGGTGGTCGGAGTCCAGAGCCAAGGGTCATGGCAGGAGAGATAGGGATGGTCAAAGTTCAAGCCAAGGTCGGGGTTCCAGAGAGCGAGGGTTCCAAAAGCAGGCAGAGTCGGTACACGGGTAAGCAGAACTAGGACAAGGTAACAAGACAAGGGAGGCAGAGGCAAACACCAGGTAACGAGAGTCTATGCTCAGCCGAAGTGCCAGTGGCACAGCTGAGCATACTGTAAGTATTTAAAACCAGAGACATAACATAAAACACAGACAAAGCTCAGTGCACATCCAGAAAAACTTATATACGGTACAGTGCCTAAATATACATGTATAAATAACTAATAATTAAAATGGTCTTTTAGTTTAACATTTTGGCCAAATTGTTGTAAGCCCTTGAGCCAACTGCACGCAGACCATGTTTCAAGGGTCCCTACACTAATATAGATTCTTAATAACCTGTGCATTGCCAGGAAGAATGATTTATAATAAATCTGTCAATATTAGTTGCAAAAGTTCTAAGTCTGATTGAAGCTTTTATTAAGCTGTACATTACCAGGAAAAGCACTCTGTAATAGATTTGTCACAATCACACTGTAAGCAGGCAAGTTCCCCTGAGAGTGGGAGATGCCATGGAGTGAGCTTTTAACCATTTAAATGTGGAAGTGAGCTTCACTTAGGTAGGAGGTTGCCACCCTCCAATCAGCTAAGACTAGCTGAACAAGAATTATAAAACATACAGAACACCTACAAGCTCATATTGAACCCCCAAAATACCCACAACATACATATAAGCATATAAGTTTCACAGAGGAGTGCTACTGAGCATGGCAATACATATATTTAAAACCAGAGACATAACATAAAACACAGACAAAGCTCAGTGCACATCCAGAAAAACTTATGTAACGGGTATTCCCCCACCCAATCGCAGATTATAGTGTGGGTGCGGAGAACCTACAGTGTTACCTGCGTGTGGTGCATTACCTGTTGGCTCACAGGAGGGCTGAGCTTCCGCCAAGGGAAACCTGGGGCAATATGATACTATGAGTAACCACTTACTCGGTGCAGCGCCTCCACCTGCGATGGTTCCTAGCAGAGCAGGAATTGTTCCTCACAGGACATCATACAATAACCATATACACGTATGTGAGTTAACCAAATACCTTTTACTTTGGAGCATAAGAAACACATATATCATAACACTGAATATAACAGGTGTCCCTCTCTAGAGGAGACACTAACCACTGCGTCTCACACAACGCTAACGCTATCTTGCGCCACGGCGGACGCCAACACTTTATGCGCCACGGCGGACGCTAACACTTTATGCGCCACGGCGGACGCTAACACTTCCACAGAATGATCCCCCCCGTGTTTACCGTGTCCAGTAAACCCAACCCAATGTCTCGCACTCCCAAGTCATATACAAGTGTGTGTGTGTGACTGCGCAGCCACTATGTCTGGTGATAGGCCTTGTTGGTGCACGTGAGGTTATGGGTTACCTGCCGAGCACTCCAGTGCTCGGACCTGCAGCGGACTTCACAAAGGCGAACTCCTGCACAATATCCAGATCCACCACAGGATTATCCATCAGGGGCGATCCCACCCTGATAATAGTCCAGCTCTCTCCCAGCAAGACAGGCAAAGTTCTTTGTTCTCTACTATCAAATAGCTAGTGGGGCAGAGTCCCTAACCTAGGGCCTACAACACTCCACTAGGGTGACTCAGGGCTATCGGGGGCCTAGGGGGCTGCTGGCCTAGTGCAGAGAGTCACTGACTCCTGCACCCTACCTCCTTCCCCTAGCTGCTGCTGCACCAACTGCCAACGTGCTGCAAACTCGCAAAATGTATCTATTCCCTGCAAGCAGGGAGCTCCTGCAACCTTATTGGCTCCCTGGCGTCATGGAGCCGTTCCAGAGGCTCATGGGACTTGAAGTCCCCTTACAGAGCCCTCCTCTCATTGTTGGCATTTCGCGCGCTTGTCTTGCGCATGCGCGATCTAACCAGGGCCTCCCGTCGCATCGGCAGTCGGCGCATGTGCGAAGAACTGTCATGGCGGCGCCCTGCACCGGGAACCGCCGGGCGCGCCTCGCAACCCGACTGCGGCCCTAGCAACCGGCCGCACGCGTCTCTGGCAACCGGCCGCAGCATGAAGAGCACGCATCACGCGCGCACATGCCCCCACACCTCCCCGCGAACGGCCGCATCTACTCCCGACCGCCGCACGGTGAGTACCCAGAGGGGGGGCCCACAAGCAGAAGGGGGACCTGGCTACATCCTCCCCCTGGTAAAATCCCCAACGTCCTCGCTTGGGACACAACTTACTACAACTATGTACAGAAGTTATATAATAAAAATTGCAACAACCACATACGATCTTAAATATCTCTAGATCAGATTGCACATTTCAGTGAACATCACAATGACAGACTGCACTCTGCTGCGAGCCCACTGCTGAGCCTCATAATGGGGTGCCCCAATTTGATCATAGGTTACCCGGTTTTGAGGGTACCTTACTCTTTGACTCCGGCGAAGCTGTTCTTCTGCAACTCCCTCGGGGTAGTAATAAACACAGTCCTGAGGCTCAGCCTCTTCCCTTGAGGGGATAATTGTCTCTGAACAGTCTCTGTTAGGCACAAAGCACGGGCTATGTGCATCCAACGGCTGGCCTGTTGGTGCCACCTTAGTAGGCATTGGCCTACGGGGCCCTTGACCCATAGCTCCTCCGGGAGATGCCCCTTCTGCAGGATAGTCCCTTTGAGAGGGTCCTTCCATAGGGTCTTCAGGCGTTTCAGAGTGGGTCTCGTTATGAACAGTCTCTTGACCCATCTCTGATACGTCGGACTCACTGTTGAGCGGTGTGGCCAGTATCTCTGCGTCTTCATCTCCCACTTGTGGGATGGGAAGAAGATGATTTCGGTGCCATACCTTTACCCGGTCTTCAGTGTCTTTGATGCGATAGACCGGGAGGCCAGGCATCTGAGACTCTATTTCATACACCCCATCCCTCCATCAGTCAGCTAACTTGTGTTTTACCAGGACTCCCAGATTTCTAAGCAACACAGCGTCTCCAGGACGAAGTTCCCGATATTTGACCTTATGATCGTTTCGTCTTTTATTGCCAGCGTTCAACTTAGCTGTAGCCTTCTCAGCTTGTTGATAGGCCTGCTGTAAACTGTCTTTAAGTCTTTGCACGTATTTAAAATGGGTAGCATTATGTATCCCATCCGTCGAAACTCTAAGACGTACGTCCACTGGCAGTCTCGCCTCCCGCCCAAACATGAGGAAGTATGGGGAGAATCCCGTTGACTCGTGCCTGGTACGCATGCACCAGGGCCTCCACATGTCGACTCCATTCAGTTTTCTGAGCACTCTGTAGTGTTCCGAGCATGTTCAGTAAGGTTCGATTAAAACGCTCAGGCAGTGCATCTCCTTCGGGGTGATACGGGGTCGTTCGCGACTTGGTGATGTTCAGCAGTTTGAGTAGTTCTCTGATCAAGGTGCTTTCAAAGTCCCGCCCTTGGTCGGAGTGAAGGCGGTTGGGGAGACCATAGTGCACAAAGTACTTCTCCCATAATATTTTTGCAACTGTGATGGCTTTCTGATCTTTTGTGGGGAAGGCCTGGGCATATCGGGTGTAGTGGTCCGTGATGACCAGCACGTTGCATATTCCCCGGCTATCAGGCTCAATGCACAGAAAGTCCATACACACAAGATCCATGGGGCCAGAACTTTTTAGATGGCCCATGGGGGCTGCTCGGGTAGGCAGGGTCTTGCGCTGTATACACCTAGTACAACGGCGACAGTGACGCTCAACGGCCTCTCGCATCTTGGGCCAGAAAAAGCAATCTCTGACCAACCCAAAGGTCTTGTCTATACCAAGATGTCCATTTATCACCAAACGGTTGGCATGCCGATACAGCCTTCCTTCCGGTCTCTGAGGGGTATATCTTCAACAGATTGTTCAGGGGTTTAGCTCTACTAGAGTACCCTTCCACGAAGCGACGGTAATACCCACAGAATCCCAGGAAGGATCGCAGCTCTGTGACATTCTCGGGACAAGTGTGAAACCCAGTGATTCAGTGTGGCGCTAAAACACAGTGATATTGATATTTAAATAATATTAAATGATATATTGTGTAACTGAAAGAAACTCTCAACCTTCCAGGGAATATACACTGATTCCCTCACAAAACGTATGAATCCAGGACAGGAAGGGAGCAGGATCATCAGGAACACCCAGAAAAAAACATACAATAACAAATCATAGTGTAGTACTTATGGACAATTATGGGTCAGAATTCAAGAAGAAACTTGGCTCTTACGGATCGCCTACTTACAAGAAGCAGGATAAAAAACAGCGTTTTTGTATGTAAAGTTGAATAATATATTCCTCCGCCTAAGATAGCAGCATACAGCAGTCACTGATGATTGTAAGCTGGATAGTGTGATCGCCGGGGCTTTCGATCTCACAAACCAGCAACCGCATTCATACAGAGAGAAGAGGGAAACAAATTGTGTACCAGGTAACACTAAAAATTTATAGAAGAAGCATAGAAATGTGTACTCACAATGCAACGTGTGAGCACATTCACATAAAGGTTTCTTGGATATCAGGCAGCTACATACACGGCTTGGCAGTTGGAAATGTCCTCCGCTCCACTCAGAAATCCCCTCCTCGAGGGTGCCCCCTCGTCCGGATAGATGGCGTCTGACGTCACTTCCTGGCCTTGGAGTGACGCCTTTTCCGGTAAGGATGGGAAGGTCAGGGGGTATGGAAGACTCGCCGAGCCGCAGCAGCAGTGCCTCTGGGGTTGGAGCAGGCTATCAGACGTCAGTGTATGATGCAGCTGTACTCTGTCTCCTTCCTTAGCTTGGCTCAATGCGTTTCACTGCATCCGCAGCTTCCTCAGGAACAGCTCTCTGTATGAATGCGGTTGCTGGTTTGTGAGAGCGAAAGCCCCGGCGATCACACTATCCAGCTTACAATCATCAGTGACTGCTGTATGCTGCTATCTTAGGCGGAGGAATATATTATTCAACTTTACATACAAAAACGCTGTTTTTTATCCTGCTTCTTGTAAGTAGGCGATCCGTAAGAGCCAAGTTTCTTCTTGAATTCTGACCCATAATTGTCCATAAGTACTACACTATGATTTGTTATTGTATGTTTTTTTCTGGGTGTTCCTGATGATCCTGCTCCCTTCCTGTCCTGGATTCTCGGGACAAGGCCAGTTCACTACTGCTTCTTCCTTGGCGGGGTCGGTGGCGATCCCTTGGGCGGACACGATGTGTCCCACGTAGGTCACTGAGGTATGGCAAAACCGGCACTTGTCTAGGGACAATTTCAACCCTTCGTTCCCCAGACGGTCTATCACTTTAAATAACTGCTCTTCGTGCTCTTCTAGAGTTCTTCCGAAGACGATGATGTCATTCAGGTATACGAGAGACTCCCCCGGGCTCATGTCTCCGATAGTCTTCTCCATCAGCCGTTGGAAAGTAGCAGGCGCCCCGCATATACCTTGGGGCATACGTGTAAATTGGTAGAATCCTAATGGGCAGACGAAAGCTGTTTTCTCCTGATCTTCCGCATTCATAGGTACCTGATAGTACCCGGATCGGAGGTCGAGCACGCTGAACCATTGACTTCCATTTAGCGCATTCAGTATCTCTTCAATGCGCGGAAGGTTGTACTGATCCGGTATCGTGCGATTGTTCAGAGTTCGATAGTCGACACACAGTCGTACGGATCCGTTCTTTTTATGCACCACCACTATGGGTGACGCGTAGGGGCCCAGAGACTCCGTCAAAATCCCGGCATTTTCCATATCGTGAATGACGTTCCTCACATCGTCCACATCCCGCGGGGCGATGCGACGAGAGCGTTCTCGGAACGGGGTGGCATCACTCAGTCGAATGGTATGTTGGGCGCTGCGACTGCACCCCACATCCATCTCACTCGTGGAGAACACCTGTCGTCGTTGATTCAACTGGGTTGCCAGCTGCTCCTTCCACTGGGTGGACAGCGTCGACTCACCGAAGTTGAAGTCCAGCTCGACTAACCGCTCATCCACGGCCGCCGCCTTCACCTGAGGCGTGGTTTCTACCGGGCTGACCGGATATATGCAACCTAACTTCTGGTCGGCATCAATTTCCATCGGGAAGGGGGAGAGATTCTGTACATACACATGGGTTCGTAGAGGGATTTTAGTCGCCCACTCCATCACTTCGGGTAATACCCTATACCCTCTCCGAACTTCTTCTTCTTCCGGTGTACTCTCCAGAGAGAACAGCTGATCGCTCTCATCTCGCTCGGGATAACGACACCAGACGGCCATTCTTTGCACTCCCCCTGGTAATATGGTCGTCAGTCCACGTTGACGGTTGTAGAGATCCCCGTGACGCTCCAGGGCATATACCCATTTGCACTCTTCTCGTAGGACCGGATCTAAGAGGGAGGTGGCTAGCGGCAATTCGTTAGTCTCTTTCAGATACGCTCGGACCACCGATTGCACTATGTCGGTGTTGGTACCCAAGATGATCGGATAATTGTACTGATCCTGGGGCTCCGGACATACCAGCGCCGCTACAAGCATGGAGTGTGTCTTGCCAGTGTTCAGTTGGGGTATTTCCATTTGAACCCTTACAATCCCATCGATGGGATAGTCTTCATTACTTAACCCCCGTACTTTCACATGATCGGCCGCTCCCAGGGGGCAGTGTCTGAGGTGCTGGTCATAGAACGGGCGATATATGATGGTCACTTGTGACCCCGTGTCCAGTAGAGCCGACGCATAGATTCTTTCTATTAACACCCGCACGATAGCTGCGGGGCCTACTTGGCTGTAAGCTTCCTGGTTGGAGGCGTCATCCCTGACGTCGGCCTCCGCAGGGGCATCGGTGGTTCCCGGAGGGGTCTGCACATCAGACCTGGCGGTTTGTACTCGGCATAGCATCGACCGGGCTGGGTTTCTTCGGCCGGGAGTTTTGTCCTCGGTGAGGTCCTCCCTTTCTGGGCAATCACGGAAGAAATGGCCCTTCTTACCGCAGGTATAGCAAAGGAGGTCTCTTTGTTCAGAGCGTCCCCTGTACGGAGAGGATTTACAGGCGGGTCTAGCTTTGGAAGCCGAGCCCTTAGTTGCGACCTCCTCGTCCTGGGTCGGGGTGTTTTTGGCCTTGGCCCCAGCGGTCTTAGCAGGGTCACTGGTGGAAGGCTCCTTAACCTTGGCGGGAGTATGCAACCGGGCGTAGGCTTCATGTTTCTTTATCTCATCCATTAGCTCCTCCCAGGAAGGGGGGTCACTTTGCATCCGGGAACACTTAATCATGATGACGATAGACTGGTCGGGTAGTGCTCCTCTCAGAATTTGGTTCCAACAATACACATTCACCTCGGTGGCCTTAATCTGGTTCCTTTTCCGCATCTCCCATAGGACCGCTCTAATTCGCTGAAGGTAATCAGATAGCTCCTCTCCGAGTTTCTGGCGAAGATTGAAGTACCGCGTCATCAATTGTCCTTCGTCCTCAGTTCGCCCGTAAGCCTGCTCAAGAGTCTCTAACATTTGCTGGGCAGTGACATCTGCATGTTGATCTTTAGCCAGCAGTATCGTGGTGGAAGCGGGCGGCCGCAGGCACTCCATTATGCATTGTCGTTTTGCCGACTCAGGGCACGTCCACTCTTCTACAACCTGGAAAGTGTATTCCTTCCACACGTCAAACACTTCTTCGCCCGCTGGGGTCGGCTTAATTCCTAAAAAGGTTTTTAGTTTGCGATACTGCTGTTGGATCGACGCCTCGGCTCTGGTTGCTCCCAGCTCGGCGATAGTCTGAGCTAGCATTCGGAATTCATTTCCCAAGGTAGCAGATGGCTGGGCAATACATAGCGGTGGGCTGCCATCGGCGGGTGCACCCAAAGTAGACTCGCAATAACTCTCAGGGGGGGAAGGCGATGTAGGCATAGCAATCTCTTCAAAGTTCGTGCGAGGGCTGAGGGGTTCGGGTTTTATGGGCCGTTCCGGGTACACCACCATACAGCCTATGAAGGCCGAGTCCTCGAACCACACGCTGGACGGACCCTGGCCTTCATTTATATATTGTCCGATACTCACTAATACGGAGCAATACTCCCTGTCCTCCAAACGTTGATCTAACACGGCTAGGGTGTCAGCACCCCGGAGATTAGGATTTTGCCGCAAGGCCACTCGTATAGTCAATGATGAAGTATCTACTGGGACACGGCACAACGCAAGCGTGTGGGGCGGCGGCACTTCCAGCTCCATGGCCCATTCATACACTTCTGAGAGCGACAGGTACGGTACTGGTGGTGACATTTTAGGAGAGAATAAAAAAAAACGGACCGGGCACCCCAGGTCTGAGATCTCAGCAGGCTCTCCACAATGTAACGGGTATTCCCCCACCCAATCGCAGATTATAGTGTGGGTGCGGAGAACCTAGAGTGTTACCTGCGTGTGGTGCGTTACCTGTTGGCTCACAGGAGGGCTGAACTTCCGCCAAGGGAAACCTGGGGCAATATGATACTATGAGTAACCACTTACTCATTGCAGCGCCTCCACCTGTGATGGTTCCTAGCAGAGCAGGAATTGTTCCTCGCAGGACATCATACAATAACCATATACACGTATGTGAGTTAACCAAATACCTTTTACTTTGGAGCATAAGAAACACATATATCATCACACTGAATATAACAGGTGTCCCTCTCTAGAGGAGACACTAACCACTGCGTCTCACACAACGCTAACGCTATCTTGCGCCACGGCGGACGCCAACACTTTATGCGCCATGGCGGACTCTAACACTTTATGCGCCACGGCGGACGCTAACATTTCCACAGAATGATCCCCCCCCGTGTCCAGTAAACCCAACCCAATGTCTCGCACTCCCAAGTCATATACAAGTGTGCGCAGCGACTATGTCTGGTGATAGGCCTTGTTGGTGCACGTGAGGTTATGGGTTACCTGCCGAGCACTCCAGTGCTCGGACCTGCAGCAGACTTCACTAAGGATCAAGGCGAACTCCTGCACGATATCCAGATCCACCACAGGATGATCCATCAGGGGCGATCCCACCCTGATAATAGTCCTGCTCTCTCCCAGCAAGACAGGCAAAGTTCTTTGTTGCCTACTATCAAATAGCTAGTGGGGCAGAGTCCCTAACCTAGGGCCTGTCCCTACAACACTCCACTAGGGTGACTCAGGGCTATCGGGGGCCTAGGGGGCTGCTGGCCTAGTGCAGAGAGTCACTGACTCCTGCACCCTACCTCCTTCCCCTAGCTGCTCCTGCACCAACTGCCAACGTGCTGCAAACCCGCGAAATGTATCTATTCCCTGCAAGCAGGGAGCTTCTGCAACCCTATTGGCTCCCTGGCGTCATGGAGCCGCTCCAGAGGCTCATGGGACTTGAAGTCCCCTTACAGAGCCCTCCTCTCATTGGTGGCATTTCGCGCGCTTGTCTTGCGCATGCGCGATCTAACCAGGGCCTCCCGTCGCATCGGCAGTCGGTGCATGCGCGAAGAACTGTCATGGCGGCGCCCTGCACCGAGAACCGCCGGGCGCGCCTCACAACCCGACCGCGGCCCTAGCAACCGGCCGCACGCGTCTCTGGCATTCGGCCGCAGCATGAAGAGCGCGCGTCATGCGCGCACATGCCCCCACACCTCCCTGCGAACGTCCGCATCTACTCCCGACTGCCGCACGGTGAGTACCCAGAGGGGGGGCCACAAGCAGAAGGGGGATCTGGCTACACTTACATACGGTACAGTGCCTAAATATACATGTATAAATAACTAATAAATAGTTATGCAGGGGTGAAGAAGCTGTTACATTCCCACACTGGATTTTGACAAGTAGTGATCCATTGGTGGCCCCAGCATTTGTCAGGTGCCCTGCTGTGATTGAGGTTACACAGTGTCAGTGCACAGTAGTCTGTCAGCTCATACTAAGCACTGTTTGTTTTGCAGTGACTATACTGAGATTTTACTCATCAGTAGGACAATGTGGATGATCTATTATTACAGTAATAACTGTAATCAAGCTTTAGTGTGCTTTCCCCTCCCTCTGAATGGAAAATGTTAACCCTGCTGATAACTGTGTCACTGATATGTCTGCATGAGTTAATCAATGAAAAGGCTGGAAGTAGGGTTACAACCTCTGAAAAGAGAAAACAAATACCTGCTGTTCACTTGTCTTTTTTTTTATGCAGCCCTGGACAAAAAATATCTTACATTTCTAACAAGCAGATAATAAAAAAGCATTTTTAATTTGGATTGAGGTAGTAAACAAGTAAATTGTTTAGTGTAAACTATTGCAGAATAATATTTGTATTTGTTTTATTCTAATGAATGTTTTATTTGATTGTTTGCAATTTATCCTACCACTGATTGTATCTGCAGAAAAAACAATTATATAATGTATATGTGTGTGTAGAGAAGGAATAAGGTGCGTAAAGTGAATACAAACAATAGCAGAATTGAATCAATACTGCCACAATCTGTACTGTAGGTTATTCACGATAGCCAAAAAGTATATGAGAAAAAGAAACAAACGGCACAAACAAAAGATATGTAGATGAGAAATGTGACGGTGAGGGGGTAACCAAGCCATCAATAAAGGTATTGTGCCCGGCTAGTTACCTCTGATCCATATTTGGGGTATTAGAGTGTCAGCTCTTGAATCTGTTTATTGTATTGCAGCCATGCTTGAAGTATACATGCTTAAAGTAGAATGTTAGATGAAGTTTAAAAAGGAAGTTCAAAAAGAAGTGGAAAAGTGGACACCACCTATTGGTTCTGAATCCTGCATTTGATCTAGACTGGAAAGGAGGAAATCATACCAGTCTTCACATCTCAGTACTTAACGTTTGCTGTCATGCCACCTTTAATTTTTATACAGTATTTGTTGTAACCTCACTTATTTTCAAATTATGCACTTCCTTCCACCAGCCTCCTTATGTCTCCAACTCTATTCATACATCTCCATCTCTCCTTTCTTCCCCACTTCTCAGTTCACATGAACTCCTTTCTTACCTGCACCCTCTGACACCACTTAGCTATACACCCTGCACTAAAACACACCCCTACAAATCATCCTCACACATTTTCTTTCTTTCTATGCTTCTCCTCCTTGCTTCTGGGGATATCTCTCCCAATCCTGGTCCCTGCCTTATTTCTACATGCTCTCGTCCTCGCCTCCCACATGCAACTTCTACTCCTCTGGTGTCAACCCCTCCAACCACATACCCATCCCCTGCCACCCTCCCTCCTCTTTACCATTCTCCTGTGCCCTTTGGAATGCTCGCTTCCTCTCTAACAAGTTCCTCTCCGTGCATGACTTCTTTCTCACTCCCTACTTCTCTTTGCTATAACTGAGACCTGGCTCACTCAGTCTGCTTTGGAAGCTGCCCTCTCCTACGGTGGCCTTTCCTTCTACCACACTCCGCGCTCTGATGGCAGGGGTGGAGGCATGGGGCTCCTGCTCTCCTCTCTCTGCCATTACCGAACCCTTCCTATTCTCCCCTCTCTTGCTTTTTACCTCCTTTGAGGTTCACACAGTCCAGATCTTCTCGCCTCTCCCTGTCCATGTGGCGGTCATGTATTGCCCACCTACCTCTACTCATCCCCCCCTCTGCCTTTCTCTCTCACTTTGAATCATGGCTCTCTTTCTTTCTCTCCTCAGAATCCCCTGTTCTTCTCCTTGGGGACTTCAGCTGCCACATTGATGACCCTTCTCTTCTTTGGGCCTCCCACTTTCTCTCTAAACTCTTCTTTTCACCATCAACAGTGGACTGCAGCCAGCACCCACAAAGATGGCCACTACCTAGACCTGGTTTTCACTAAAAACGTTTCTCTCACCCATTTCTCCTTATACTCTCTCTGACCATCACCTCATCTCATTTTCTCTCTCCCGCTTCTCTCCATCTCCATCTAACTCTCGTTTTTGCTGAAACCTGCACTCTATAAACCTACCAGCTTTTGATTCCACTTTACGCTCCTCCTTCTCATCTCTCAGTTCTGCTTCAGACCCTGACAACCTGGTCAGGAACTACAACTCTACCTTATCCTCCTCTCTTGATCTACATGCCCCGCTTTCTCTCTGCCGTCCTCGCCCTTCTAACCCCCAGACCCTGGCTAAATTCCCCCCACACACACATGCTGCGTTCCTCCACTCGCTCCTCTGAATGCCTCTGGAGGAAGACTTCCTTCACTACTGTCAGGAATCCACTCCTGGGTTTGGCTGGAGCCCATCCATCCGGAGCTTTGCAGGGTCCAGACAAACTATTTCCTGCTTCTGCAATCACCTGCCTCCTGCTGCCTCCTGTGCAGCTCTGGCCTGATTGGCCTCCTATGCTATTTAGTTCCTGCCCCGCCCTCAGGAAGTTGCTAGACATAGACTTTGCAATCCGAGTTGCAAGTAACTGTGCTTGTCACAGGCTATGTTTAGCCTGATAGGCCTCCTTGTGCCTTGTATCCTACTTCCAGTCCCCTGCATCCCAAGGCCTTCTTGCATTGCAGCCCCGGTGCTGCTTCCCTTGTTCCTGGCAGATTTTGCCGCCATGCTGAAGCGGCTACGCTGGTGTCCCCAGTGTTTCCTGTGGCGTGTCTGCACCCCTGGTTCCTGTGGCCTTCCTGTTGGCAGTTCCTGTTCTCCACCACTCTCGGCTGTACCCGGCTGGGGGGTGCCATTCTGTGCGGAAGCATTGGATTCCCAGTTCCTGTTGTCTGCCCCCCTGGTTCCTATGACCTTCCTGTCTGCAGTTCCTGTTCCCAGTGGTCTCCACCACTCTCGGCTGTACCCGGCTAGGTGCTGTACCCGATCTGTGCTGAAGCACTGGATTCCAAGTTCCTGTTCCTATCTCTGAAGCCCTGCTGTCTTTGCTGAAAAAGCATTGTTGTATTCCCTGATGACGACCTCGGCTCGTATCCTCGACCACCGCTCCTGTGCCGCCTGCCTTGACCCCAGCCTGGATAACGTTAACCCTTTTCTCTCCAATCCTGAACCTGGCCTTTTTGACGATGATTTCCACACTCCGGACCAGTCTGTGAGGTCTAAGGTCGGTGCTTATACATCCCCACCTCAGCCCTGCGGTCCGGTCCCAGCTTGTGGCAAGCACGTACTGTACGTTACAACTATACATTTATGTTGTCCTGTTTCAACTCTGCCCTCTCTCAGGCTAAACAAACCTACTTTTCATCACTAATCAACACATACAAGTGAAACCCACACCGACTCTTTTCTGTCTTTGACTCTCTACTCAGACCACCCTCGGCTGCCTCCTCTTCTTCCTCCATCTCACCTCAGGACTTTGCTGACTTTTTAAAGGAAAAGGTGGAATCCATACGTCAGAACATCCCATCTGAGTTTCAAGGGGGGGGGGGGGGGAGAAAGTCTTGTCAGAATGTGTCCTGGTAGCAGTGTTACACAGTTGCTGGATACCCCAAAATGTACTTGGGAATCAGGTCGGATTCTCAGATACATTGAGACATATTGCTCTGGCAAAATCTCCCCTTGAAAACGCTTGAGTGACTCACCGCTAGGAGTTCCTGCTTCAGCACAGACCAGAAAGGTAAATGGGGCATAAGGATGTGTTGTATCCCTTAAATGGCAAAAGGGTCCCTAGTATAAGGGGGGATACTCAGTTAATGCCCTGATCACCCAGAACCTGGTATAGGGGTTCTGGGATACTCCAACCATATATAAGGTTGTGAGGGTTTTTATGAAACCTAAGTCCGGTTTTCAAGAAGGGAATGAGATATAGCTCCTAAAGCATTTTTTCATTCTACTTTGGGACTTAAAAAAAAATGGGGAAAAATATTTTATTTCATAGTGTTTAATAGTACATGTGCTTGTATACGGTATTATGAGCTGGGGACTTCCAGGTCCATAGTTCTGAGAGACCGTGTGGCTTCCAAGCTTGGTGCCACCAAGTCTGCTCTGGTTCTCGGACATGAAAGCCTCAGAGGTGTGAAAGTCATTTGGTCACTTGGGTTATGCTCAAGTACCCATGTCCTGGGATGAATGGCGGTCCGGAACCACCATTTGCCCCAGGCCAGACTGTGAGGAGCCTAACTCAGTGGGTGGTTTCTGGCTGACAAGTGACAGAGATGCAAGGTTGGTGCATGCCGTTGTCAGAATCCGAATCCGTGCTTGCCCGGCTTAGATAGACTGGCAACACTCTGGCTGGTAAGGATTTCTACCACGTTCGGATTGGCTGGAGTATTTCACGAAAGAAGCTGAAATACTGTAAGAAAGCTAGCAGCCTATCCGGTCAAGAGATTCATTCAGATTCTAAGCACCAAGACAGCAGCGGCAAATTCGAAATGACCAAAAGATGCTCTGAGAGAAATACTGAAGTCCCACTTTTTGGGGCCAAGTTCTGAAAAGAGAATGTAGCAGTCACGGCTGGGATTGCAAGCCAAAAAGAGTACCAGGACATTTTGTACAATCTCTCAGTCAAGGGATTTTGGCAGCTCAGTAGAAGATACAGCAGTGGCGTCAGGAATGTCATGCCAGTTTGAGTTCCAGGACAACGTAAAGACTTTTTTTTACCTCTTGTTTCACCTGGGAAAGTCTAGATTTGACGCCCAGAGCTCCAGTAAGTGTGTTTTTTTCTTCTTCTGTATTTTGTAATCCATTGTGTGTACGTCTGTTTCAATGAAATAAATGACAATTTGTTTTACTAACTTGTTTTGCTCAGTGAAAGATCCCAGTATAAAAGGTGTAAATACCCGGTCTCTCGTGACAAGAAATAGTTAGATGCAGGTAACAAGACATACCCCTAATGAAGTCTTTTTAGACAAAACATGTAGGGTTAAGGTCAACTGCATGATTTTCCCCATTTAGTCTTCTTAGACTTAGACTTTTTACATGCTTATCTATAGCTGCATGCCTTAATTAAGACAATTGAGACTGTCAATGTCAATTCTCTAAGCAAATGGAGACACGTCCGTGTATCTACATCATCCTCGCCAAAATATCGCGAGACTTGGTGATCTAGGTGGAAGGGATCCGGAGCGGAATGCCAGTGACGGCGTTCCTCGTGGAGACCCGATCCCAAGGCTACCCAACTCACCGTTGCAGCAAAGATAGAATTTTATCCTGAAATGCTTAAACCAACGGCTACATTGTAAGTAGCTTCTGTACTTGCGCTGTAATCCTAATGCAACTTCACCATATTTGGCATCTTTCTCATTTTTTAGGTCTTGCCTTGTCCTGAAACCACCTTATTGACATTCATTGTATCTATGTCCTTGTGGGTGTTTTCTAACTATTTCTCATCTACATATTTTTGGTTTGCGCCTTTTTGTTTCTTACTGTATTTATATAAGTTGTGTGAAAAAGAAAGTATACCCTCTTTGAATTCTATGGTTTTACATATCAGGACATAATAACAATCATCTCTTCATTGGCAGCTCTTAAAATTAGGTAAAGAAAACCTCAGATGAACAACAACACATGACATATCTACGTAAGTACCAGCACTCACTGTCTAATGGCTAAATAATGAAAACAGTTGTAATGCAGAATAAACATTTAATAATAAAACAAACCAGAAATAAATCAAATGTGTTTGCAGAAACCAGTATCACAAATGGGCATGTCACAAAGTGAGGGGTGGGGGGGAAAAAAGGAAAAGGGGAAAAAACATGAAACACAAGGAATATACACAAAAAATGGAGAACGGCAAGTATGCTAGGAGGGGCAACGTTTCGAGGGACTACCTCTTCATCTGGCCCATTCCCCCTGGTCCGAAAGGTCCCAGAGGTACTTCCCTAAGCCTCCCTTCCCCTATAACTGGTAAAATCAGACACCCCTGAAAATAGATAGCAAACATACAGTGTAGGCTAAATACAGCTAAACAGCTAATAGCAGGGAAGCAAGAATCCACTACAGTCAATGTCATTAGTTCAAGTACTACCAGAAACTGTGTGCAATGGTACAGTCAAGGCTGAACACAGCCTGCAAGAAAGCAGCTTGCAAAGAAGCACCAGGAGTCCACAACAGTCAATGTAAGATTAATGGCAATAGCAAATGAAGACAGTAATCAAAACCCTGTATGAAGACAGTAATCAAACCCTGTGGTCTGCTCCTTGTGCTCGTGTGGAGTGCTGAGGAGTGAGATAGCAGTCTCAGCTGTTATATGTAGCTCTGGCCGTCGCTCCGCAGTGTCCCGTGGATGACGGCACGTGATGGAACTCCTCCTCTTGCAGGCTAGCATCTGCCAACGTGGCATGTCCTAACTGCGTGTGCATCAGCTGTTATCCCCCTCTGATCGTGAGGGGACATCACTGCGCATGTGCAAGTAATCCCGATCTGCCTCTGACTCCAGTAAACAGCACACTCTCATAATGATGCAGGAGAAAGTGAAGACAGCACTCCTGGTGGTCAGTACAGCAGCTCCACCTAGTGGTGCTTGATGCTCTCGCAGTCACTTGTAGGGAAAACATAAGAGGGATGTAGAGCACAGTGAGATTAGTACTGATTCAATACTTGGACACAATATATGACCCTGTCTAAATGAAAGATACCAGATAGCCCCCTTCACTAGGAGGCCCAGTGAAATAGATAAAATCAATGCAATATAAAAATCTGAATAAACCTTAATAGATAAACCATAGGAGAGAAGACTGAATAAATCACTGAAAGATAAGAGATCAGAGACTGACCCACAGTATAGGGACTGGACAGAGGTAGGTAGAGACGACCAAGGTGTCAGGATGGATCACTCACAAGCCAAAATCCAGACGCCACCGAACCCATACTCCATGATCTATAGAGCAAATAGACCCGTAGTGTGCTGTCGATCCAGGTCTGGTGGGGAGGATATACAGTAAGGGTGATGTGGTGCTCAAGCATGAAGTCCCATCATGTTATGATATAAGAGGTATACTTCTGGGACATGAATATTGTACCAAACCTAAAAAAGGGGCTCCAGTTGCCCTGAAGGCAGGGGTAGATGCACAGAGACACCCCCCCTAAACCTCATTGGGCTGGCCCCAGGTATGTACTCACGAATAGTTGTCACCAGAGATCCTCTCAGTCTGCGTGCTGTTGCTCAATGAGGAGAAATCCAATGCAGTGTTTGTTGGTGCAACGCACAGCATAAAAGGTGATAGCAGGTCTGGCAAAGAATTTCTTTATTGAAGGGACATAAAAACCGGAAGGCTGCAACCTTCTACGCATTTCGTGCAGTCAAAATGCACTTTATCAAGAAGTGAATTAACATGGTACACATCACACTATATATAGCCACAGTCTGCCGATTTGGCGCCAAAATCACTAATTGGTAACCTCATACTGATTGGAAATATGTAACTGCCACGCTGCGCAAGCGCCATGCAAAACCGGCTAATTACCTGGTCACACTACGAGAAGTCTGCCTCCAAACACACCTGCTCTGTGACACGCACCCCAAGGCAATGGAGGGCCAACTCTCGTGAGATGCGCCTCAACCAAGCCACGTTTGCTCGCGCATGCGCAGACTATAATATGTCAAGGATAGACCAAAATCCCGCGAGATGGAGCCACCAAGGTCCTAAATACTCGCGCATGCGCACAAATTACATTTCATAAAATCGTGAATACACAATAATTAATGATTTAGTGTTGCCACCCACTAGATCGGGAATAATTGTGGGGTTGTCTCATAAACCTATGAAGACACCCACTAACATACCCCACTGACAGGGGAAGATACACCAAACACAAAAACGCATGAGCTAGTCAAAATTGATAAGCCTGATCAGGCAGACTGTGCCATATATTTACAAAACATCCAATAGTTATAGAGTCTAAAAACAAAAACAAAAAAATAATAAATCAAATGAAAAAGTTTTAATTCTAACTTATACCTATATTAAAAACATATATATATACAGCCTTCCAGAAGTACAGAGGATGACTACTTAGTTAATTTTTATATGACATACTTACAAAATCATGAAAAAAAGAACCATATAAAGTGACACACAGTTATCTATCCATAAACGAAAATGTGGTTCTACTTTGACAAATGTGTTTAATTGCACTAGATAGTATTTATAATAGCACTAAATAAAGCTTATAGGTGCAATAATCTGACTCAATCAAACATTATATTTGATAACTCATTTTGATATATATATTTTATACTCATTTGATCAAAACAAGAATTTCAAATTATTATTATTGTTCGTGGGACAATTACATAATCAAGAGAGGTACAACCATAGATTATAATTGTAATAAGATATCTGAAGATTAAAACAAGCATAAAGAAAAAGAAAAGGAAAAGAAAAAGAAAAAACTGTTCAAATAAAAGTCTGTTCAATGGTAGTTCAGGTCAAAAAATGATTAATGCTCCATTCAATGTTCATTCCATCTGGAAAACGGGTCTTAAGCATGAAGATCCAAAATGACTCTCTGCAATATAACCTTTTGACCAGATCACCTCCCCTCATTTTGGGTAAAATTCTCTCAATTCCCATAAAAGAAAAGTTCTCAGTGCCACCCTTCCCACATTCAGAAAAATGCTTGGAAACCGGGTGCGCCAAGTCTCCTTTCTTAATTAGTCTGAAATGCTCCTGCATTCTAATCTTAAGGGCCCTTGTTGTCCTTCCGACATATCTTTTCCCACAGCCACAATTAATGACATAGACCACGAAAGATGTATTACAATTAATAAAGTTACCAATGTCAAAACGTCTATGGGGGCTGTGGGAAAAGACACATTTGGAGGGTTTCATGTACCTACACATACTGCAATTGTTGCATCTAAACGAACCCTTTGTACTGAATGTATTCGTGTTGGTAATTACATCAGGAATAACACTGGGAGATAAATAATTGGCAATAGTTTTCGCTTTCCTATAGACAATCTTAGGTCCCGTTTTGGTGTACTCACCCAGAATAGGGTCCATACGCAATAAACCCCAATGTTTATTAATTATCTTATTCACTTGGCCACTGGCTTTACTGTATTGTGAAATAAACAGAGGGGGCGTATTTCCCAGTCTCTTCATAACCCCTTTTTGATCAACATCCCTCGCCCTCGACTCCCTGGTGGGAAGTAATGTAATTCTCTCTCTTTTTGTTATTTCTTCCACTATGGATTGGAGGGTCTCCCTGTTATAACCCCTTTCAATAAACCGATTAGTGAGAGCCTCAGACTGAGTCAGGAACCCGCTGAGTGTAGAACAGTTCCTCCTCAGTCTGAGGTACTGGCTTTTGGGGATGCCAGTGATCACCGATCTGGGGTGACAACTGTCCGCCCGAAGAATTGAGTTTCTGGAGTTGCTTTTCCTGAAAGTATCTGTTTGAATCTGTTGGTTCATATCTACATATAATAAGATGTCCAGGAAGCTAATGTGATGTGCATTAAAGTTGGTAGTGAATTGAATATTAAGATCATTATTACTAACATATTCGAAAAATGATTCTAATGTGTCAGTGCTCCCGTGCCAAATGATAAGTAGATCGTCAATAAAACGTTTATAAAAAACAATATTGTGTCTAAATTTATTAGTGCTGTTATAAATGAAAACATGCTCCCACCACCCCATAAAAAGGTTCGCATAGGAGGGGGCAAAACTTGTCCCCATTGCTGTTCCCCGCTGTTGTAAGTAAAACTGGTGCTCAAAAAGAAAATAATTGTGTGTGAGAAGAAAAAGAATGGCTTCAGTGATAAACGTGGTCATTAACATTGAGCTTCCTGGACATTCAATGAAGTGGCGAACAGCCGCTAACCCCAGATCATGCTCTATAATTGAATACAGGGAGACCACATCCATAGTTACCCATAGATAATCAGGTTTCCATGAAATATTTTGCAATTGTACCAACAAATCACCAGAATCGAGGATGAAGGAAGGCAGGGCCCTAACAAAGGGCTGTAAATAAGCATTAACATAACGGGATAAACCATCTCCCAAAGATCCAATACTAGAGACAATAGGATGACCAGGAGGGTCGACCAATGTCTTATGGATCTTTGGGAGATGGAGATGGTGAAAAACAGGGATTACAGGATGACCAAAAATCCAATCTCCTTCTCATTGAGAACTTGTGTTGCAGATCCCAAATCAATTAGATTCAATAATTGTAGATGTACAACCGATCTGCTCACCCCCTGCTCACTGTACAATATTATTAAAATACAGAAATGCTGCTTCTTTACCATAGCGCATAGCCGTTAAGGTAAAGAACGAGTGTTTATTTATACTGTATGTGTTTTATTGATACTGTACATGTGCAGAGGGTCTCCAGAGCAGAACCGCACTGGTTTCAGGTCTGGGGACCCCCTGCTCCCCGAGATACAGGCCCCTTTAGGGGGTGCCGGTATCCCTCTGCTCTGCTTGGTTTACAGGCCGCGATCATGTGGTCGGGCCCTTTAAACCAAGCAGAGGGATACCGGCACCCCCTAAAGGGGTCTGTATCTCGGGGAGCAGGGGGTCCCCAGACCTGAAACCAACGCGGTTCAGCTCCGGAGACCCCCTGTACATGTACACTATCAATAAAAATGTATTTCAAATGTATTTCAAATGTATTTATTGTCATTTATTTATTTATTTATTTAGAGTTATTTATTTTTTGGCGACTGCTGTGTGTGTGTATTTTTTTTATTGTGGGTAGCGGGGGTGGGTGAATGGGGTATTAGCCCCAACGGTGCTTGTTTAGGGCTTGCGGGGGGGTAGCGGGAGGGCTTAACCCCTTCATGACCGTAGCGATATTAACTGCTACGGTCGTGAAGGGGTTAAGTGCACCCGCAACCCCCCCCGCAAGTCCTAAACTCACACCAAGGGACAAATACCCCCCTCACCCATCCCCACTACCCACAATAAAGTGGGCACAGTGGGTTAACCCCTTCATTGCCTTAGCGGCTATCCGCTATGGTAATGAAGCAGCATTTCTGTATTTTTAATAATATTGAGCAGGAGCACGGGGGGTCCCTGAGCATTAATTTCTGGCTCAGGGAACCCCCTGCTCACTGTACAATATTATTAAAATACAGAAATGCTGCTTCTTTACCATAGCGCATAGCCGCTAAGGTAAAGAACGAGTGTTTATTTATACTGTATACTGTATGTGTTTTATTGATACTGTACATGTGCAGAGGGTCTCCAGAGCAGAACTGTACTGGTTTCAGGTCTGGGGACCCCCTGCTCCCCGAGATACATGCCCCTTTAGGGGTTGCCGGTATCCCTCTGCTCTGCTTGGTTTACAGGCCGCGATCACGTGATCGGGACCTTTAAACCAAGCAGAGGGATACCGGCACCTCATAAAGGGGGCTGTATCTCGGGGAGCAGGGGGTCCCCAGACCTGAAACCAACGCGGTTCAGCTCCGGAGACCCCCTGCACATCTACACTATCATTAAAAATGTATTTAAAATAATTTTTAATGTGCCGATGTTTGCGCAGAGAGAGAGCAGCGGATCTCTCTCTGCTGCAAACACATCTCGCCCCCGCCGCCCATACAGTAGTATCATTTATGTATGTGCATATACAGTACTGTATGTGTACAGTACTGTATGTTAGGGCTTATAGGGGTTGTTGTTATACAGTATATATATAAATATATATATACTGTATATACAGTACTGTATATATATATACTGCATTACAATTCATGAATTTATGCCATCTGGTGGACACGCGAAGCATTGCAGCCTATTAAATCCTGATCATTATCATTTAACAGATCAGCCGCCCATCAGCCAGGCATGAACCCAGGCTGGGAAGGCAAACGCAACGGGGCTTGTCAGAGGTGAGGAGCAGCGCATTCCAGGTATCTGCCAGGTACAAACTGGGCATTTGCTCGAATAAAGTGTGTCGATGCTGTACACTTTGTCTCCTGGCCTAAACTTGGGTGCCTTAAGGCGATGGCGATCTGCCTGTGTCTTTTGTCTGAGTACTGCTTCCTGAAGAGTTTTTTGTTTTTTCTTCCAAGAATTTTGGAGCAAATTTACTCTGGAATTTGCTGCTGGAACTCCAGAAGGATTGGAAGAAATAGGAAGATGAGCTGGATGGAACCCGCAATTTATAAAAAATGTTGATTCTTGGGTGGACTCATTCCTGAGGGAGTTATGGGCGAATTCGGCCCATGGGAGTAGTCCACCTAGTTATCCTGTGCGTCAGAGATATAGCATTGCAGATATTGCTCTAATGACTGGTTTATTCTTTTGGTCTGTCCGTTGGTTTGGGGCTGGTACCCAGAAGAAAGAAAAAAGAGTGCTATCCAACCTTTGAGTAAAGGCACACCAACATTTCGAGACAAACTGAGATCCTCGGTCAGACACAATAGAGATTGGAACTCCGTGAATACGAAACATTTCTTTGATATAAATGTCTGCTAGAGTGGCAGAATTTGGGAGTCCCTTGAGGGAAATGAAATTGGCCTGTTTGGAAAATCTATCAACAATTACGAGAATAGTATTCATCCCACTAGAGACAGGAAGCTCGACAAAGTTCATTGAGAGGTGGGTCCACGGTCGGGCTGGTATGGGTAAATGGTGAAGCAAACCAGATGGCTTATTGCGGGCGGACTTGTTTCGGGCACAAGTGGAATATGAGTTGATGAATTCTTTGATATCCTTAAACATATTGGGCCACCAAAAGGTGCTTCTGATTAGATCAGAAGTTTCCTTTGTACCAGGGTGACCTGCAGATTTAGAGGAGTGACACCACTCAAGGATTTTCTGCTGAAATTGAGGTGCAGCATACAAACAGCTCTTTGGCACCTCTATACCCTAGGAATGAGCGTCTGTGTCTCCAAGAACTTGTCCAATACATCAAAAGAGTTAGCCGAGATGACATTTGGCGGGTAAGATGGTCTCAGGAATGTCTTCGAATTTGTCTTCACTGACAAATTGATGGGATAAGGTGTTGGCCTTTAGATTCTTGGTACCAGGAATGTAGGAAGTTATATAGTTGAATCTGGAAAAGAACAACACCCAGCGAGCCTGGCGGGAACGAGACAACGGGTGCCCTTAATGTCTAAAAGATTTTTATGGTCTGTGAGGATTGAAATCGGATGTTCAGTGCCCTCCAGGAGGTGTCTCTACTAAGCAGAGCAAGCTTGATGGCCAAGAGTTCTCTGTTGCCAACATTGTAATTTTGCTCTGCAGGAGAGAATTTCTTTGAGAAAAACCCACAGTGGTGTAACTCTGTCTATGTCAGAGTACGCCTCCAGCTCCAATATCCGAGGCGTCTACTTCCAAAGTGAAAGGAAGTTTAGGGTCCGGATGGCGTAAGTTGGGAGCGGAGGTAAATGCTTTTTTGAGAGTTTCAAAGGCCTGAAATGCTTCAGGAGACCAGGAAGAAGTCTCCGCATCTTTCTTCAACAGGGCAGTGATGGGAGCCACTGTGGTAGAAAAATTACGGATACATTTATGATAATAATTGGCGAAGCCAAGGAATCACTGAATCGCCTTGAGAGAAGTGGGTTGGAGCCAATCATAACTGCCTTGAGTTTATCGGGATCCATGGAGAAGACCTTGTCAGAGATAATGTAGCCCAAGAAAGAAGTGGAAGTTTGGTGAAAAATACATTTCTCCATTTTGGCATAGAGATGATTCTCGCGAAGATGAGAGAGAACTAGTTTGGTGTGCTGGATATGTTCGGATAGAGATTTAGAAAAAAATAAGAATGTCATCGAGGTAGACAATTACAAAAGTGTTGAGGACGTCCTGAAAAATATCATTCACAAATTCTTGAAAGACCGCTGGGGCATTACAGAGCCCAAAAGGCATGACCAAATATTCGTAATGGCCATCTTGCGTATTGAAGGCCGTCTTCCATTGTCACCTTGTCGTATGCATATGAGATTGTAAAGGGTTATCTTGCTAAGACCCCTATAGTCTATGCATGGGCGGAGAGAACATCTTTCTTTTTAACAAAAAGAACCCAGCCCCAGCTGTAGAGGAAGAAGGCCTGATGAACCCTCTCTTTAAATTCTCCTGAATATACTCAGACATAGCCTTAGTCTCAGGAAGAGACAAAGGATAAGATCTACCTTTAGGAAGGATGACCGAAGACATCAATGAAATCTGCATATACTTCAGGAAGCAATGGTTTGGCAGGAGTACTGGTCTCTACACCAGCGATAAGTTGTACTGGAGAAACAGGAATAACTTCAGAGGCAACACCCCATTGTATAGGTTTTTCGTCTGTCCAGTCTATAAGCAGGTTGTGTTGTATGGAGGCCCATAATTACCTGTACGGAGGGTGAGTGGATAACATCCAGTGAGATCTCCTCCTTGTGACCGTCTATAGTGGAGAGAGTAAGAGTAGGACATTCCAATGAAATAAAGGCTGGCTGGAGAGGCATTCCATCGATAGCCTGCAGGCCCACCGGCACTGACTTCTTGACCAGAGGAATCTTATGTTTAGTAGCGAAATCTTGATCCACAAAATTTCCCCCAGACCAGGAATCGAAGAAGGCAGAGGCAGGAGTTTGAAAGCCAGGACCCTCAAGGAAGATTAAAAGCATAACCACACACACGGTAGCCGCCATATCTTCCATAGGGTGGGGGAAAGTGCGCTACATTTGGAGGTGCTGCAGAGATCTCAGACCTGGGGTGACCTACTCAGCCATTAAATTAGTAAAGATCTGAACACCTTGTTTGTACCGTCTAAACAAGAGGTCCATGACTGGGCTTTGGGGTTGCATGTGAGCCCCTAACACGTGCTCGCAGTGGGAGATATTCCCAGCGCTACACCCGCGCACGAGATCTGCCAGCATCTCCGTCAACTCCCTGGCCTAGTCAAACCACGGGTTTTAGGGAGCAAGTATGGCACTACGCACCGGTGAACCATAATCCTAGTGGCTGCCGACCATGATCTATGCGAAGAAGAGGCTTCAAGGGCCTTGTACTTACCAGACGCCCCAGCCACGGGCTGCCCAGTGATATACCCTGCCCTGGCCGCCTTAACTTTGACCCTTTGATCTACCCCGGGACTCCTTGTTGGTGCCCTCTTTTGGGCTGAACTTGTACGTACCCCTTGCCCCCTCCAGAGGAGCAGCACTTCGGTTGTAATTTCACCCCTGCCAAGGGTGACCTTCACTTCCAACACTACTTTAGAGACCCCCGTAGAGCCTCCTTTCAGTCTGAAGAGTCCATCTTTCCCCATCTCTCCGGGGGATGGATGACTCCAGTCCCGGCTGCAAGCACCCCCATCAGGGAGGAGCTGCCCCTCCCCAGGGTCGTCTTCACCTCAGATGTGGCCCCAGAGGCTCCTATCGTTAGGGGGTTGCAAAGTAACCTCCCGCCAATGCCTAGCACGGGTCCAGTCGATCATAGTCATCTGTCTATGGGAACCTCTCACCTGGGGGTGACTCCACCTCAACTGGTGGAAGCCCTGACCCAATCATCCCAGTCCCAACAATACCATAGATTGAAGGTATTTTTGGGGATCTGACCTACGCCCCTCGGCGAGACAGGGTTCGAAGAATGAAAGGATCAAATGCAGCAAGTGCTTCCTGAGTGGACCTGCTCCGACGCAGTAAAGCGGTAGCAAATATTCGAGTGCCTGAAGCCGCCATCCACCCATATGGTACAATTCTATCGGAATGACCACCCCGAAGCTGATTCCCAAGCGCTCATACACGCCATCACCAAAGCCTATGGAACCCCGGACGATGCCATCTCCCAAATGGCCAAGTTCCATGCCCTTGCCCAAGCAGAAAAAGAGGTATCGGAAGTCCTCTGACGGATCCAGTTGTCTCTATGGACCTTGGTGAAGAAAAAGGTGGTACAAAAGTCAGAAGCTGACGGGTTTAGGACCAACCAGCTCTTACAGGGAGCATTATCCATGTACCTGGTAGCGATCCGAGTCAGCTTTGGCCTTGCTCAGGACAGCCTATTCCATTTGAAGACTTAATGGATAGGGTGAATGCACAAGATACAATCTTGATGGCCCGTCCTCCCCAGAAGGTTCGTGACTCAACCACAGAAAATAAATCTGCGACACCCTCAAAGGAGTCTAGAAGGGAAGACTTCCGCCAGAAAATGGTCAAAGAGGCCCTCCAAGCCGAAGATGATCCTTACGTCGAGGTACCCGACACCAACACCAGCACCTCTGGACGAGTATCTCCTACTTACTGGGCTGACCTCCGTGGTGTCACCTGCTTCAACTGTGGCAAGAAGGGACACGTATTGCGAACTGTCTGCAGAAAAAGAAAACTTCCCTACGTGTCCCAGATTGTGGTGGTCCGGAAGAAAAATGGGTCGGTCCGCTTATGTGTGAAATATCGGACATTGAACAACCGCACTGTACCCGATCCTACACTCTTCCGCGGATTGAAGAACTCAATACGCTGTCCGGAAACCAGTGGCTCAGTGTACTGGATCTGAGATCTGGGTACTATCAGGTACCAATGCGTGCCGAAGATCAAGAGAAGACGGCCTTTGTATGTCCCCTTGGATTCTATCAGTTCACCAGCATTCCCCAAGACATTTGTGGTGCCCCCGCAACGTTACAGCGGTTGATGGAAAATCGGTGACATGAATCCGCGGGAATATTTAGTATACCTGGACGATATCATCATCTTTGGTAAGAATCTGGAAGAAAATGAGGATAGGCAGCTAAAAGTGCTGGATCGACTGGGCCAAGAAGGGTTGAAGCCGTCCTTGGACAAATGCCGGTTCTGCCACACTTAAGTAACCTACGTGGGACACATAGGGTCATTTGCTATTCCTTCCGCGGATACTGCCAAAGTCGAAGATGTGGTAAACTGACTCCGACCCGAGAATGTCATGGAGCTACGCTCATTCCTCGGGTTCTGCGGATACTATTGCCGCTTTGTGAAGGGGTATTCTAGTAAAGCAAAGGTCCTCAACAACCTTCTTAAAATATATCCAGAGGATACCAGCTGAAAAACTGCCTCCGCGTGAACACCATTTGGCGACAAGTGGACAACCGCCTGTAAAACGGCGTTCACCGGTTTGATGAAGAGTTTAACAAAGGCGCCCGTTCTGGCGTACGGCAATCAAGAGCAGCCTTACATTATTCATGTAGATGCGAACTTCAACGGCCTGGGGGCAGTCTTTCACCAGAAGTATCCGGCTGGCCTCCGACCAGTGGCCTACATCAGCCGCAGTCTGACTTCCAGTGAGCAGAACTATCCTGTCCACAAATTGGAATTTCTAGCTCCCAAGTGGGAAATCGTGGACTAACTCCATGATCACCTATAGGACGTCACCTTCGAAGTACGGATGGATAACAACTCGCTGACGTACTGTATATACTGACGTCTTCAGAACTGAACACCACTGGCCACAGGTGGCTGGCAGCCCTCTTTAACTACCAGTTCACTCTGAAGTACAAACTGGGGCCCCTGACCATCAGAGCCAATGCCCTGTCCCGAAGGCCGGGACTTAATACAACCCCGGGCGATGACCCCAGGGAAGAAATCCATGGACCAGGGATGCGAGCTATGTGTTCAACGGCAGCTATCATAGAAGATAGTGACTTTCTCTGAACTGAGGGTCGCAGATTCCTTGGGATGCCAATCCAAGGCTATTCCTGCCGCCTATGTCACCCAGAGGAAATGAACATCACCTCAGACAAGATCGCGTGGAAGGATCTGGTACAATACCAAGTACGGGATGCAGTGGTTGTTATCATCTGCCAGGCGGTCCAGCTTAACAAGACTGCATTACTGAAACGTGCCTCCAGCGACATTGTCGCCATTTAATGAGAGAGGTGGACAAGGTCGAACTCGACAATTTTTCTACCTTATAGAGTGGTGCAGTACCATAATCACCCAGTTAGAAGACAGTTGGTTCTACCCCGGAACCTAAAAACACATGGTCCTAAGAGCTCTACACGATGATCATGGGCATCTGGGAGTGGACAAGACCTTCGGTCTGATACGAAGCCAGTTCTTCTGGCCACGCATGAGTCAGTAGAACACCACTGCCACCGATTCTCCCGGTGCATCCAACGAATGACCCTACCTACCAGAGCCGCCCAAATGGCTCATCTGAAGAGCTCCATTCCCATGGATCTTGTATGCATGGATTTTCTTTGTATTGAACAAGATGCCTGAGGCATCGGCAACGTACTAGTGAGTACTGACCACTACAATCGGTACGCACAAGCCTTCCCAACCAAAGACCAGAAGGCTATTACGGTTTCCAAAGTATTATGGGAAAGGTGCTTTATCCATTATGGACTGCCCAATCGCTTGCACTCTGACCAAGGTCAGGACTTTGAAAGTAACCTCATCAAGGAGTTCCTTAAACTGTTAAATATCACCAAGTCCTGATCGACTCCTTACCATCCGGAGGGAGATGCTCTGCCTGAGAGGTTCAACCAGACTCTCCTCGACATGCTCGGTACCCTGAAGGGCTCTCAGAAGAGCGAATGTAGTAAACACTTGGAATCCTTGGTGCATGCCTACAACTGCACCCGCCATGAATCCCCAGGGTTCACTCCCTACTTTCTGATGTTTGGGAGAGAAGCTTGGCTACCGGTGGATATATGTCTGAGGGTATCTACCGATGGGGTACCCAACAGGACGCACTTCAAGTATATGCAAAGGTTACAAGACAACCTACAACGAGCTTACCAATTAGCGGAGAAAGCATCTGCTCATCTGAATGCCGGTAACAAACGGCGCTACGACAATAAGGTCCGCCATCCGGAAATTCTTCGTGGAGATGCTGTTCTCCTTCTCAATCTAGGGATTCCCGGTAAACACAAGCTGGCCGATCGCTGTCGCAATGGGGTCCATGAAGTTGAATCAGATGCCAGGCCTCCCGGTCTACCACATAAAAGACGCGGATGGCGAGGTAAAGGTCTGGCATCGCAACCATCTACTGCCTATCCCACAAATGGGAGATGACAAGCCAGAGATACCGGCTACACCACTGGATGGTGAGCTGGAGCTATCAGAATCTAGCAAAGAGACTATAAGTGAAACTCTCTCTGAAACCAACAATGATCATGCAAACAGTGAAGAAACAGTGAATGAAACGATAGAGGATCCTATGGAGAGACCCTCTCAAAGGGTACTCCAAAGTCACGAGCACCTCCAAGAGGAGCTACAGTAAAGGGCCCAGATGAACAACACCTACTAGGGTGGCTCCAGTGAGTCAGCCTCTGGATCCAAGAAGTCCCTGCTTTGTGCCACCAAGAGACTTTTAAGGGACATTTGTACCCTCAATGGGAGAGGCTGAGCCTCAGGACTATGTGCATTACTCCCCAGAGTGAGTAGAGGAAGAGCTTCGCAGAAGCCAGAGAATTAGGTATCCTCCTACTCGGGTAACCTATGACACAATTTGGGCACCCTACTACTGCACCGACACACTTTATTCGAGCAAATACCCAGTATGTACCTGGCAGATACCTGGAATGCGCCGCTCCTTACCTCTGACAAGCCCCGTTGCGTTTGCCTTCCCAGCCTGGGTTCATGCCTGGCTGACGGGCGGCTGATCTGTTAAATGATAATGATTAGGATTTAATAGGCTGCAATGCTTCGCGTGTCTACCAGATGGCATAAATTCATGAATTGTAATGCAGTATATATATATATACTGTGCAGTATTGCAGCCAGTGGGAATAAAATGCTTCAATCCCTGCCTGGAAAATAACCCAATGCACTCGGGCAGAAAACAGTCACAAACCTCAATACACCCGGGTATACCCAAATTCGTGGGACTAGCCGAGCTCGAATAAAGTGTGTCGCCAGTGTATGAGGCTCAACAGTGATCTCGGGCTAAGATACTCTATTATTGTGATGTTTACTCAGATGTGTAACATCATGTACAGTTGATTGTGTAAATAGTATAGTGTGTTAAGATTGTACAGAGTGCAATGCATTTTTTATTATATAACGTGTGTTTGGTTATAGGTTACAATGTTCCCAAGTGGGGTCGTTGGGTTTTTCACCAAGGGGAGAATGTGGCCTGAGTTTCCCCCTCTGGTTCCCCACTTACCTCTGTGAGCAAGTTGGTAGTGTTGCGGGCAGGTGTGAGCCGGCGACGGCGGCTCCTATTGTAGGGCGCCGTCATCTTGAGAGACAGGGCATTTGCGGAGGTTCGCGCATGTGCAAAGGGAGTCCGGCGGCCATTACCAAGTGGCACATGCGCAATGCAATAGCACGAGGCGGCCATTAGGGACTACAAGCCCCATAGTTAGGGTGACCAGATTCACAAAAGTAAAAACCGGGCACCTTAAAAAAATAATAGTTATTAAACAAAATGACATCAACTGCGCTTATATCCTCTCCCCCCCATCTCTCCATTCTCGTTCCACCCTTCCCATTCTTTCTCTCCCCCAATTCTCTGTGTCTCTCTCCCCCACCAATTCTCTGTGTCTCTCTCCCCCACAAATTCTCTGTTTCTCTCTCCCCCACCAATTCTCTGTGTCTCTCTCCCCCACCAATTCTCTGTGTCTCTCTCCCCCACTGATTATCTGTGTCTCTCTCCCCCAGCAATTCTCTGTGTCTCTCTCCCCCACTGATTATCTGTGTCTCTCTCCCCCAGCAATTCTCTGTGTCTCTCTCCCCCCTCCAATTCTCTTTGTCTCTCTCTCCCCATGCTGTGTGTGTCTCTCCCCATGCAGTGTGTGTCTCTCGCTCCCCATGCTGTGTGTGTCTCTCTCTCCCCATGCTGTGTGTCTCTCTCTCCCCATGCTGTGTGTCTCTCTCCCCATGCTGTGTGTCTCTCTCCCCATGCTGTGTGTGTGTCTCTCCCCATGCTGTGTGTGTGTCTCTCCCCATGCTGTGTGTGTCTCCCTCTCCCTATGCTGTGTGTGTCTCTCTCTCTCCCCATGCTGTGTGTGTGTCTCTCTCTCTCCCCATGCTGTGTGTGAGTCTCACCTCATTCTGTGTTTCTGTCTCCCTATTATTGTTCCTGTAAGGGTTCAACCTGCCAAGTCGGGATCCCTTGCAGGTGGAGGCGCTGTCACCATAAGAATCAGATACACCCCAGGCTCCCAGCGGCAGAGGTTCAGGCCTTCTGTAAGCCACAGGTAACGCACCACACACACACACACACACCATAGCTGACATATCTCCCACAGGGTGGGGGAAGTGCGCTACATCACACACACACACACACACACACACACACAAACAATGACTATTATCACTCTACATTATACTGAATAGTGTACATTATGCATTTCTGAGTTTTGTGGGTTTATGGTGGAGAAAGCATGGCATGGAATTTATCAGCTCCAGCCACAGCGTGAAACATTTAATTATGAATTTCCTATTGTCTGGTCCATGGTAGGTGTATTTAACAACAATTGATTCGTGTCGAGGTTGGGGAGGGTCTAGTGTAGCACAAGGAGACGCACGCAATCAAGCAATCAAAAGGAAATTGAAAAATAATCAGAGCAAAGCTTGAACAAATCACTATAACATATTAAGTATTGTCCTGGAACAAGTATTCCCATTTCTGTTCTCTCTGTTCACCCCCCTCCGTTGCAGCTTCTGCCTGTGAGTTCCTCATTTTCAGCTGCATGTATTTTTCTCCACACACACACTGTGCCTGTGTAATATATTACATTGTTGCCATCCCTGCCTCTGGGCATGTAGTCAGTGTGTTGCTGACTCCTAGAATGGGCTATTCTGCCCTCCCTCCTGTTTTGCTGACAGTTGGTCTGTCCCTAGACTATTCCTGTTACCCAGATTCCCCCACACTTCCTTTTCATTCCTGACTCTGGCTGAGTGAGTACCTTAATGTTACACTCCTATGGCAAGGACATCTCCTTTTACCTGCTCTTAACTACAAACGCACAACTACTGTACATAACATCCACAAGTGCCTGTATATATTTTGACACCTTTCCAATAAAGTGAAGAAAACATAGCAGGACTTTGTGTGCTTTGGAAAGAGGGCTGAGTTAAAGCTAACTGGAATTATTCATACATCACACGTGACCCTGGTTCCAGTATAGTTAAAGGAGGACCGTGTGCTTTGGGGACACACAAAGAAGCTGCTACTCATAGCCTTTATGCTAAATACAGAGCAGTCTCTGCACACTGACAAGCAGCAGCTTTACACTACAAATACAGGGCATAGCTTCAACAGCAGTACAGCAATTTACACTATCAGATACAGAGCAGTCTCTGCACCCAAGGACAAGCAAGCAGCCTCATACACAAGGCAGTAGCACTGCAGTCAGACAGTGCACTATACACAGAACTTTGATTGCCCTTTCTCTTTTGAGTCCAACCTCTGCACAGCTTCACAGTGAGGAGCTACCATCCCACCTACCCCTGCGCACGTCCCCACGGCTAGAGCCATCAAGGGCCATCTTTGTTTTGATGACGTCATCTTAAAGGCATTGAAGCTCAGCCATTCTGATTGGCTGGCTTCATTCCCTTTAAATGACATCATCAATTTTTTTTTTAACAAATTCACATGGTTTTCACGGCCCAGTCAGAGCCGCGGAAACATTTGACGAAAATGTGACGTCATAGGCCTATAAAAGCCTATGTCATCTCATTTTGAAGCCAGTCCCCGGGGAGGAAGGACCTCCTCGAGGAAGGAGAGGACCAGGGCGTGGCACCCTGGAAGAGAGTGGAAAAAGAAAGAAGAATACAGATGAAGACCCCCTTTGACGAAATGGATTACAAATAGAAGAAAGAAGACACAGTTGTGGATTGTAAGGGTTTATTATTTTATGAAAAAAGAAAAAGATGTGTACCAAAGAAGGCACACTGAAGAATCCCCTTGTAGGCGCACCGCAGACCTTTATAGTATAGACGGTCAGGGGTGGATGTAGTGAGTAGTGTAAACTTTATTAAACAACTGTGTAAATGTGTAATAAAAAAGTGTATAGTGCAATACCATACACTAATCTAAAAGATAGACAGTGGCGTCTATACAACTCCGCCAAGCCCCTCGCTGAGCTCTAGAGTTCTGGTCTAAGTAGTATCGTAACTACACAGAGTACCTATTGTCCTACAAGTCACTTGCTCTGTAGTACAGGTAAGTATATGTGATCAGGTATTGAAATAGATATACTCAGTACGATCACTTATGGTAATATCCTTTGGTTTCTACTGGAGGTGTACAGTAGATAATGAAGTATGTGATCAAGGTAATTGGTAATGAGACAGCTCTGTCCACGAATAGAGATAACAGACACCTACTGCACCGACACACTTTATTAGAGCAAATAGCCAGTATGTACCTGGCAGATACCTGGAATGCGCCGCTCCTCACCTCTGACAAGCCCCCCCAGCCTGGGTTCATGCCTGGCTGATGGGCGGCTGATCTGTTAAATGATAATGATTAGGATTTAATAGGCTGCAATGCTTCGCGTGTCTACCAGATGGCATAAATTCATGAATTGTAATGCAGTATATATATATATATATATACTGTGCAGTATTGCAGCCAGCGGGAATAAAATGCTTCAATCCCTGCCTGGAAAATACCTCAATGCACTCGGGCAGAAAACAGTCACAAACCTCAATACACCCGGGTATACCCGAATTCGTGTATAGCCGAGCTCGAATAAAGTGTGTCGCCAGTGTAAGGCTGTGTTGTAATAGGACCGTTTGTAAAAGAATCAGTGTGCAGAAACAGAGACTAATTCTACAAGATCTGAAATATTGTATGTTATTGATTCTAATATTGCCTGTAGACCGAGGTGGTGTAAAATGACCCTGTTTATGTATTCAATCCTGTCATATATACATTCATAGATATATAGGTAGAGGTGCTCCTCAAATAGCCAATACCTAATACAGAGGGTAGTGTTGGTGGTGAGCGGTAAGATAGGTACTCCTAAAATAGCTTTGTAGAGAGGGTATTAGTAAAGCCAAAATATATTATTTCCCTCGGTGACTCAGAGAGTAGTCACACTGTGTCTATACAGTATACCCACGGAGTATGTTAGTCCGCGCATGTGTCGTAAGCAGTGCTCAGTGTGTCCCTGGGATATTCTTATGGACCTGAGCTGCGCATGCGCCGAAGCCGCGTACTATCCTGTCAGTTCTCCGCGGCTGGTGCAGAGGTAGGTGGCGAGCACATAAAGCACTGGGTATAGTGTGCTAGGTTCAATGGTGGTATAGGACATGAATGTAATTTGTAGTTATTGTTCAATGTTTAAATGCCAAGAGGCAACATGCCAAATAATACTCGTGTGATCCGAGCTGCGCATGCGTCACAGACGGAGGTATGAAAGCTCTAGTAGTACCCCAAGGGGAGCAGAATGCGCATGCGCCCGGACGGGGCTATATTTATGGTGTACGATATATACAGACAATAGTGTGAGGGAGGGGCACAGTTCAAAATATATTGAGTTGGGTAAAGTTATAACCACATCGCAGTAAGGCTGTTAGCTGTAGCAGTGTTATAGACGGTGAATCCCATACACTCCGGGCGGAAGTTGATCAGCTGTTAGTGACGCATATGTAGCGCGATGTGCTATGATGATTCGTGCACTTCAGCCAAAACAAGAGTGTAGATACAGCCCTGTGGAAGCGCTAACTGCATGAACAAAAGTGATTGTATAGATTGATAGTGGATGTTACCCTGAAAGTAAGTACTGCCCTGCGGCAGTACTGACACCTCTTTAATTGGGTGTAACAATTCAAAGCTGCTGAGTAGGAGAAGTGGGCTTTCAGAGAGCTGCTAGAGATAGCTGGCAGAGTTAGTTAAAAAGTCGGCAAAAGACCCGACATGCCGCATGTTTCGTCCCTTCCTGTGACATTCATTTATTATTTTATGTTTACCTGTGGATTGGTTCGAGTGCTTCCGGTTCCCCTGGATTTCGCTGTGTCGGCCATCTGATGGTAAGTAAACAAAAGAAAAGTATATATTATTTTTACTTTTATAGGTTTTTTTTTAATTTTTTATTCATGTGGTTTTTTTTATGTCCATTTAATGCCCCTGAATTTATGTATGTCCCTATGGATATACATACATACATATATACATACATACATAAATACATACATGGACACTGAATGGATGTATTGTATTTTTTTTGATGTAATGTCATTGTTTTTTATGCTCATTTCTTGCCCTTGTATGTAATGTTTAGCTGTTTTTGGTAAACATACAGGGAAAATAAATGATTGTATTGCAAATGTTTAATTATGTTTTAACATGTATTTTGAAGCTTTGGTTAGGAATTGTTGTGTGTCATGTAATTGATATTTATTTACATGTAGTATATCATGATTATGCAATAGTTTATTTCAGGGGCTTGCTTTTTAATAATGGCTTATTTTTGGTAGTTACACTGGCGACACACTTTATCGCAGTGCGGCCAGATCCGCAAGCCGGGAGATTTCCCGGCTTGCTAGTGGCCGCCCCTCGGCGTGCCGCGCGTCATAGACGCGCGGTCACGCGTCTTCGGGAGCCTGCGCCCCCTGCACGCGCGTCCAGGGCTCCCCGAGGGAGCCCTGGTGTCCCGCGATCGCGGGACAGCGGCAGGGGGTTCCGGGGGACCCGGCGGACCCGGCAGCGGTAGGGAGAGCGCCCCGATCGGAGGGCGCTCTTCCGCTGCTTCGGCGCGCGCCCGTCACACTCGGGCGCGCGCCAGGCTACTGCTGCGGCACAGAACGGGCAAATGCTCGAATAAACTGTGCCGCAGCAGTAGATTTGTATGATGGTGGTTTCTTTGAAGTTAATTCTTTTTCTCAATGGTTTGAATTTAGAAATTGAATAGTGAATTGTATAATTGATTTGTATTGTATTGTAATTGATTTTGGAAATTGATTCATTGATTGATGGTAACGTTATTTATGTTTACTTGCTTAGTTTGTATTTGATTTTGTGGATGGCATTGTATGTTGTTGTTCATAGTTTATTTTATTTTGAACATTGGTTTTGCATAGTGTTACATAATGCACAGATTTATTGCATCATGTACACACTAAAATGCAATTGTTTGAAATTTGATATATATTTGTCTAGGTGCTGCTTTGTTGGGAGAGGAGATATAATTTATTTTTTAAAGTGCTGCTGGTTTAATTTTAAAATGCAATGTGCTGCTGGTTTAATTTTATTATGCAATTTGCTTATTTTGAGATTAAGATTTCATGTTTTTATTTATGCATGTTTATGTAATCCTTTAACATTTATTTGTATATTGGTGTTTTATATATATATAAATATATATTATACTCACTGTACAAATGAATGAGTGAAGGGTTGGTATCGGTGCAGGGTGGGGTAACCCCTTAATTACTATAGCGGTTATTAACCACTAAGGTGATTAAGGGGTTAACTGGCATTTGAAAATATTTGCAATGTTTTTTTTTGCCATTGGAGCCCGTTTGATGACCGGACTGCCCATATCATTGCCAGGGGGTAAGTAGAACTCTATTTATTTACTTTATTTATGCTGTTATATGTGTTTCACAATGGGCAAATAATCTATTATCCATATCTGGATAATAGTTATTTTGCACATTACTGTACTGTATGTGTTTGGGGGGGGGGGGGAAGATTTATTTATTTCAATGTGTAGGACAGGTTTATTTTTTTTACATACAAGGTTGGTTCCTTAGGTCTGCGGGGACCTCTGGAGACCACCTGAGGTCTCCTCGGACTTCCCACGGTTACAAGGCTGCTGGGTCCACGGGGGACACCTATGGGGAAGAACTGGTGGCCCCACATCTGTGGGGACACCTTGGACCCATAGGGACCACCCTATGGCCCCCAGACCCCCGTGTGAACCACCCGAGGACCCTCAGACACCTGTGAGGCTAACCCGGGGCCCCCCAGACACCCGCGGGCCTGCCCATGGAGACCCCATTTGGGGCCCACGATGACCCTCGGAGATCACCTGGTGGACCACAGCACCTGGCGGGGACCACCCTTAGGCCTCCAGACCCTGTGTGAAACCCTTTGCTGGGCCACTATGGGGCCTGCAGACACCCGTCAGGACCACCTGGGAATCCCGTGGGCCTGGGGTATTAACCCTGTACGTAAAATAATAAATCAGGTATTTATGGGGGGGGCACAGGGGGTGGGTTATGTATTGTTTATTAAATATAGTGATATTTATTGTGGTTAATGGGGGTGGGGGAAGTGGGTATTGTCCCCAAGCCAGGGTGGGTAGGCCTCCCTGTGGGTAGTGGGTGGTTAGGCCTCACCAGGTGGGAAGTGGGGGAGGGTGTATAGGCCTCCCGAGTGGTGGGTGAGGGTGGGTTAGCCTCTTAATGACTATAGCGGTTAATGACCGCTAAGGTGATTAAGGGGTGTGATTCGTGTATTTAAAATGGGCAAAAGCACAATTATCCATATGTGGATAATAGTAATTTTGCCCATTACTGTGTTGTATGTGTAATGGAGGAGGGGGGTGTATTTAGTTAGAAATTGTTTATTTTTTTGGAGGCACAACATTGGTACCGCAAACCCGCGGGGACCCCCGCTTTGTCAGCCGGGGACCCCCAGACACCTTTGGAACCCCCGGGCACCCTCGGGGACCCCCGCAGGGTCAGCCGGGGCCACCCACGGGGTCAGCCGGGGACACCTGCTGGCCTGTTGTATGGGTTTTGCGCCTGCAAAAAATGTAAACAAAGAAAAAAATTTAAGTCCTGCTTTTTTATCACCTGTCTTTAGCTGGTGAGCTTATTTCAGCGCAAATTTCAAGTATGATAAGTTTGCGTAGCTTAGAGAATCGCGCAGAAGGGCAGAAATCAGCTCAAACAGCTGATCGTACGAGCAAAGTTGGACTTAGAAAAATTTCTTGAAAAAAGTCAGTTTAAGAGCACAAAGTGCCTGTTAGCGCTGCTCTGTCAATCGCGCTCAGCAGAACATCACGTTCTAAGAGCACTTTGCGTTCTTAAAACGACTTATCAAAGCGTAGTGCCTAGCCTCCTTAGGGTGCACAGCGTTCCAGACAACAAGGGACGACGACAAGCAAACACCATCGAGGGAAGATAAAGGAGCTCTTCAAAGATAGACCGGGCAGTTGGGTGACCCCGCTACCATTTTGTTCGCCAAGAAGATGTCTCCCAAACAACAAGGAACATGCCATCTCTAGGTTCACTTCGCTCCGCCTCAACCCACAAAGGAAGCCGGACACCAAGAATCAAATTGTGGCCTTCACGCGGGAGAGATTCCTTAGCGGACACGCAGAGCCAGCGCCTTCACTGAAGGAAGGTAAAAAATGCCGGTCCCTCCCATCATCTGGTGTCCACCACCATCAGAAACCTGGTCAGATCTGGGTAACGTTCAGTTCCAATGCTCAGCACCAGGAAGCCTTTCCAAACGATGCCCTACTCACTGGACCAGACTTGACAAACAGTCCTCTAGGAGTGTTGATCCGCTTCCACAAGGAGCCAGAAGCCATCTCCTCTCGCCAATCACAAGGTGATAGAGTGACAGGCTACCACGACTGGCACATCCACAAGGAGATGCCCTCTGTAGAGAAAACTACAGAGACAAAAGAACTGTTCTCTCATACGTTTAGAAGGAAACAGGTCCAGAGACTTTTGCAAAAGACATTGTGGTACACCCAGCTAACCTGGAGCGATGCATCCACCTGGCCTCCCTTACCAGAAGACTTTGGCCAAAGGACTTTGATGCCAGTGATACCGGCCGGTATCATCTCGTTATGTGGATATGAACTTTGCCTTGTTATGTTTGTTTGCATTGTACATATGGTCCACATATTCCAGTTAGATAGTGGTATCTCCAGATACCAGGCGGCGAGTGTCCTGGAACAAGTATTCCCATTTCTGTTCTCTCTGTTCCCCCCCCCTCCTTTGCAGCTTCTGCCTGTCAGTTCCTCATTTTAAGCTGCATGTATTTTGACACACACACACACACACACACACACACACACACACACACACACACACACACACACACACACACACACACACACACACACACACACACACACACACACACACACACACACACACACTTGCCAGTGTGATATATTACATTGTTGCCATCCCTGCCTCTGGGCATGTAGTCAGTGACTTGCTACAGCATCATCTGAGATCTCTCCTAGAATGGGCTATTCTGCCCTCCCCCTGTTTTGCTGACAGTTGGTCTGTCCCTAGACTATTCCTGTTACCCAGATTCCCCCACGCTTCCTTTTCATTCCTGACTCTGGCTGAGTGAGTACCTTCATGTTACACTCCTATGGCAAGGCCATCTCCTTTTACCTGCTCTTAACTACAAACGCACAACTACATAACATCCACAAGTGCTTGAATATATTTTGACACCTTTCCAATAAAGTGAAGAAAACATAGCAGGACTTGGTGTGCTTTTGAAAGAGACCTGAGTTAAAGCTAACTGGAGCTATTCATACATCACACGTGATCCTGGTTCCAGTATAAGTATTTTTTAACAATGCATCCAAAAACCGTTAAATGTCGCCTGGTCTACAAGTGTTAATCCCCCAGCACATACTGTATATAAAAAACACCAAATACATATACCTCCCCACCCCCAATACATATAAAAATGTAAAAATAAATAAATATAACAAAAACACATATAACCCCCCCCCCCAATACATATAGAAAAAAAACAATTAAAAAATTTTTTTTTTTAAAACCACGCATATAAAAAACCCAAATGCATTAAAAAAAAAAATGACATATAAAAAAATAGACTTACCGGCGGCCAGACAAAGCAGTTGCCGTTGGGCCCCAACTCCCCCCAGTTCCATCTTCTCTCCCTCACTCTGTCGCATGCCAAGCTTCCGACACGCGCCGTCAAAGGGAGACCCGGCGCGCACTGATGTTAGAGAGCCCGGTGTGGGACAGAGTAAGGAGGCCTGCAGCTGGTGAGAGCTGGGGCCTGGCAACCACGAGAGGTCAGGTCCAACTGCTATGTCTGGCCACTGGGTCCCCCGCAGCTTCTGGGCCTGGGACACTTGTCCCGGCTGTTCCCCCCTGTCGGCGTGTTGGCCCTGCTCGGGTCCTGTGTTTTCGTGAAGGGCAACAAACATGTTGACAAGGATGACAAATCCTATAGCTTCCTGCTGCAAATGCTTTTTCTACCAAATCAGATGAGCAGGAACTTTGGGAGAGTATTTGATCTTTTAAAGAAGCAGTGGGTCTGTTGCAAGTAAATAATTCGGATTTAAAAAAAAAAAAAAAAAAGTTATTTGAAATCATATTACTACCTGCTCTTTGCCTTAATCACAACCTTTAGTCTGACTGGCTGTCAACAGGAGACCATCTTTGCATATTGAGTACCATTGCAGAAATGTCCTGCCTATGATGATTTTATGTTTGCATACTGCTACACATTTGCAGTCTGGGTCAGGATAGAATATGTTCTAGACACAAGAGATTTTTTCCTTTTTGTTCTTGGTTTATAAATGACTGCTGCATTGCTTTAGCAGTACTTCCCAAACTCCACGCCCTTCCTCAATGCTGATGGTTTATTGCATCATAGGGGTGGAGTAGTCAGACTGTTGTACAGTGTCAGAAAATTCACTTTTCATGGACTTGTCCCAGGTTTAGTACTACTATTAAACGCAGAAACAAGAACACTATTGCTCTGACTACGAATATATTGGTGCATATTGATATTCTATCTGCCAATGTGTCTGGTGTCTTCAAAAGATTCTTCTTCTATCTTCATTTCCTTCTTCTTTTATGACACATTTTACATTTTCACCTAGCTGTTTAAGGTAGCTCTTGTGCAATTTCCCTTGGCAGGGGTGTGCCCTTTAATATGGCTGTTTAGTCATGCAACATCTTATTGTTAGTGTCCACATACTTTAATAATCAATTACAAGTCTCACGTTTAGATGGCCCATCACATGGGCCAATAGGAAGCTGTGACATCATAGGCAGCTTCCTATTGGCCCATGTGACTGGGGGCTTTAAATCTGAGCTGAGATACTGGCACCCCTTAAAGAGAAAAGTATCTCTGAAAGCAGGGGGTCCCGGGAGCAGAAAATAATGTGACTCAGCTCTGGAGACCCCCTGCTTCAATTCTACACGTATTTAAAAAAAAAAAGGGGGGGGGGGAAGCAGCAGCTAATTAGCAGTGCACTGTATATGGAGAGACCACAAAAAAAGCATGATGTATTTAGTATTATGTAATTAGTAATCTTTTTTTTCTTACAATAAGTTTATTTCCAGTTGCACAAGGCAGATGTATGAGAATCTGATTATTGTGAATGTAAATTAATTATTTTGTTAAAGGACATTTTTTTTTATATTCTATGCTTTCTTGCAGGGTAGGATAAAGAAAAGAACTATGCTAGGACAGAGCCTTTTAAAAAGAGGTTTTATAATATAGCATTTCAAAGTTGCAGAGGTGGGTAGCACAATGCAATAACAATCAACAGAGTATATTTTCTTCTTTTTTCATTTGAAGGTCAGTAAAATTAATTTACAAAATGGTTTTTAATGGTTTGAGTATTTTTATAAATATTTTAATTTGCCATTTATTAACAACAATTACCAACCGACAATAAACATCAGCAATTTGACTGCAGAGCCCGATATTGCCCTTCAGCTACAGATGTGTAACAGGGACTTATCCCTCTTCAAAAATGTGCCTCTAATCCAGCAGTGTGGTGGTTAACTGCTGGTAGACAATTAACCAACACCACCTGGCTGATTACAGGTGTCAGAAAAAGCCTGCCTCTGAGACAGGAAGAGAGATTCTTCCTGAGCTCACACGTGGGCTGAGCTGACCCAGGAAACAGATGTCTTGAGCTGCAAGCTGACAACAAGACAAAGGGGACAAGATTCTAAACCTGGATCCTGACATTGCCTTAGCACACAAGGGTGCAGACACCAGGAGAACAGAGAAGCCTTCCCCTACAACTACAAGAGACAGATAAGACTTTTCTTATAAGACTGTTATCTATGTCTATATATATATATATATATCTATGTCTCTATGATTTGGACTGGTGAATCGCTGGGCTAATCACGCAGTTAAAGGGAACTGGACTATAAGTGTATATATACTCCAAAGTGGAGCAGATTTTGTTTGCTGATTTTCACATGTTTGCTGTGTTTAAAGTGACAGGCGCAATAAAGCCTTATTTTAATTTCACCTTGAAACAGTCTCCATTGCGTACCTCTGCACATGTCCTCTTAAAAGATGGAACCAGATTAATGTGTAATTTGCCCAAAATAGTGTTAACCTCCTCCGCGGCCTCACCTTTCTCCTAACTGTACTGAGCTGCAGTGAGCCATTACTGAACCACTTGACTTTTGCTTGTGGTCGGACAGAATTATTATTTGTATTGTTGCAGTTCAGTGCGTGTCCAATAGTTGGCGCACTAAATATCTTTGCCTATAATACTCTGAATGCTACAGTACAGTGCAGTCTCTGAAGCAGGTGTCTAAGGAGAAGATACAATGTACACATCTCTATTTTGTCTAAAGACCTTGTACAGTACAGTACATAACTACAGTTTCAGTTTCACACGTTATTAAAAAAACACTATGCAGTTACGGAATCTGTGTCATAGCTTTTTTGCATGGCTCTTTCTCCTTACCACACTAGTCCAGCTTGCATTATGCCTGTATTATATATTGTGCCATTCACGCCGGTACAGATAAGAGAGCAACTTTACCTTAGATCTATTATATTGGTGACAAGTACGAATACTAATACACAAAAAAAAAACCCAAGAAGGATGGGGAAATTCTAAAAGACACAACTTAAGCACGAATGATTATTTTATTAGAATATCTCCACGTGGCTGTTGGGCACTGCACACATCATAGATGGGTATGTTTGATCATGGCAACTTTTGAAGGAGAAAGATATTGGCTGGGAACAAAAGATTGAACAATGATTGTATGTCTTTATTTATATAGCGCCATTAATGTACATAGTGCTTCACAGAAGTAATACACGTGACAATCAAATAACAAGAAATACAAATAACACATTATGGGAAGAAGTGTTTCAGACATAAAAGTAACATTCAGGAAAAGGAGTCCCTTCCCGAACTGGACCCTCCAATCTTCCTTCACCTGAGTGCCTGCCCCAATACCATTACTAGTGCAGACCAACCAACTCCAAAAATGAGATTAACCTATATCCCAACTATATGAACGACTTGAACATCTACGTACAGCACACCACTTCCATCAACAGTGGGTTGAATTTTCAAGGTGTCTAATCAAAGTAAATATATTTACATTTACACTGTACAACTCTCCAGTAGAACTGTCATTCTCAAATGAAACGATTTGCGTTCCATAGACACAAGGTATACGCACATTAGTGTACATTGATACATACACACATTAAAGATGCGCATGCGCAGACAGTACTTTAAGCATTTAGTTATTGTTTATTAATAATATACAGTCAATTATTTCCCAATTATTTTACAGAATTCAAAATGTCAAATCAATAGCCAGAAGAAGATATCGATGGAAGCCTAAAACCATTTTAATTTTGAACCCATTTAATACTATTGAGATATATTGTATATATTATTAGACATATACATTATTTAGACATTATTTTACAATATTTTAGTTGTAGTGGGCACATAGAGATAAATGGTATACATTATTATACTTTAATACGATGCAAATGCAAAGTGTCTCACATTAATACTAGGGCTGGGGAATTTGTCCACGCTATTGACTGGCTGTTTGCTTAGAACAGACAAAGCTGTTCCCTATTGTAATATATGGGTTTCGGCTTTTAAAATATTTGTATATGTTTTTATTTTAATTGTTGTGGGCATATAGCGATATAGATATATATATATGTATATATCTATATATATCTATATATATATCTATGAACAACAAGAAAAGAAAGCGCCCGATCCTAGTGCAGCATGAAAAAATACAATTTAATAAAAAATGGTAGATCCAACAAATTTAAACTCACAAACAGATAAAAGGTAAAAGCATGTAATAAGTATACTCATTCGCCAACTGCACAACGATGTTGATCCACTTGCATGTCACTCTCTCCTTCTGTGAAGTCCCAGCTTCTTTGAACCGTCATCCAGTAGAGGTACAGGAACTGCTCAGCCCTTCACAGCATGACCCAGAAGTCCACCACCCTCACAGCAGTATCCGGATGGGAGGTATGGTAAGTGTGACTCCGCAAAGGCGGATGTGAGACCCGGCAGCAAGCAAAATGTCCCAAGAGCGTCCGTGGTGCATTAGCAGTTAACGGTGAGTAAATGAATGAATTCTCAATAGTTTAAAAAACTCTTCCCTACGCGTTTCATCACTCTCACGGTGATTTCATCAGGGGATATGTGACGGAAGTACGTCATGCTATTTATACAGGTGTATGTTAATCAAACCAACTACTGGTTAATTACTGAAAATTAAAAACACTTGAATGTACTCAATTGGTATTACAATAAATTGAAAGAAGACAACCAATGTCCTATACACTTTGCAATATTTAAACACTTCATAGGTTATAATTAAATATAAAATAGAGTGAATGCACAATTGAAGTGATACAGAAAATGTAAACAGTTTGTTAGCTCTTGGATGACATATAGCGATAGTATTCATTCATGTCTGCATCGGGTTTTTACCTGATTTGATAACTGATATAATGAAATTATGGGTGAATATTCAATGCAAATTATCCCTAATTGGCATTCAACCCCAAGATATATGTTGAAAAAAACCCATTGGTGTTCTGATTGTTGATAATCCGTTACAGACAGGAATGATAGCTAGCTACATATTAACGACCATATGAAACAATGAATAACAATGATGAACAATAGGTAATATAATTGATACGATTAGAAATAAAATCCTAAATGCCTGTGTCCCATGCCTACCCCAAATTGATAGACATGTGAACTCAGACATGGGCCATTAGGATTGATATAATACAACTATATTGTTGAAAGGAAGAAAAGACCACACTATGAAAAGTGAATTGGGATGTTCAAATGATTAAGTGTATATAAAATTTTATGATTTAAAATGATAGGAGAACGATTGACCCCATCTTATGTATCTGATTGACCTAATTGTAGAGGGTTAATAAAGATGTTTTAATTAAATATCCCTCTTTTTTGCAGGAAAACCGGGAGAACTGGCTAACTCAGACTTTGTATCCCACAGTCACCTGTATGACAAAATGAACAGCAAATGCATAACGGCTTATGTGTCCATGCTGGCAAAGAGTATCTATTGTTATGTGAACTTAATCAATTAATGTGAACCATAAATGTGTACCAATGATTAATTATATCCAAAGGAAATATAATAAATAGAAAAGAAAACCTTAATGTGAAAAATTGTTTGAAACCAATTATAATGTGGAATCCACATATATACGAACACTTCCAAATTTTGATCTATTCACTCAGCATTCCACACAAACTTCATTAGAAATGTCGGTTATTGGAAGAGATGAATCTCTGGTGAACACTGAACCTAAGATTCTACATTCCCCCTTTGTCCCAAGATCAACATTTTTTCCTTACCTGTCTAAAGGTCGATTTATAGACACATTCTATACCTTAGTCTTACGAGACTTTGAAAAACTTTGTGAAGAAACACCAACATTAAAAAGAAAAAATCTACACCCAAACGGACAACGAGCTTTAGATGAACTAAGCCAAAATAAGAATGTGGTCATAAGACAGGCAGATAAGGGGGGTGGAATAGTATTGCAAAACAGGGAATTATATATAGTAGAAGCCAAACGCCAATTAGATGATGAGGCTTATTATGTTACACTAAATGAGGACCCCCAAATTGAATATCAATTACAATTAAAAACTCTGCTGATGGATGCCCAAGTGCAAAATGTAATAAGTAAATCTGAATTTGAATTTCTATATAAATGCCACCCGAGGACTCCAGTCTTTTACCATATACCGAAAATAAATAAAGATGTAAGGGCACCACCAGGAAGACCCATAGTATCGGGTGTCGAGTCGATGACGTCCAGCGTGTCCCAGTATGTAGATTATTATTTACAACCAATTGTGGCAAAACTGAGGTCACATATTAGGGACACGCTGCACGTCATCGACTTGATTTCTAATATTCCCTGGAAGTCCACGTATATGTGGGCCACGTGTGACGTGGCATCTCTATATACGTGCATTGACCACGAAAAAGGTATACAGTACAGGCTATTGACACATTTTTGGAGACAGATACGAAGTTGGAATATGTACAAAGAGAATTCATTTTGAAGGCCATTAGATTTATTTTAGAACATAATTATTTTTTATTCGAAGACCAATATTATCTACAGGTCTGTGGAACGGCCATGGGCACGAGGTTTGCCCCCAGCTACGCAAACCTATACATGGGGCTGTGGGAGAGCATCTATGTGTGGGGCAATGCGAGACTGGGGGCGGGACTTGTGTTCTATGGCCGTTTCATTGACGACCTAATATTTATATGGGATGGCGCAGAGCAGGAACTATTGGACATCTTTTCAACATTCAATGATAACAACATGGGTTGAGGTTCACATCTGAGATAAACAAATCGATTATCACCTTTCTTGATTTAGAACTTAGTGTGGATAGTGAGGACAACATAATTTCTAAAACATTTTTCAAAAAAGTGGCCGCGAATGGATATATACATAACAACAGTAACCATTATGGTAAATGGCTTGAAAATATCCCCCGTGGTCAGTTTTTAAGGGTCCGGAGAAATTGTTCTCTGGACTCTGATTATCTGGCCCAGGGGGATGTTTTAGTCAATAAATTCATCAATAAGGGATACGACAAGGATATCATCACCAACACATTCAGACAGGTAGGGGCTGTAGAGAGATGTGAACTACTGGATAAAAGCAAATCAAAAGTAGAGAATAATAAGACAGTGGTGAGTAAGATAGAAAATAAATTTGATGTACCATCTTTTATCACTCAGTATAATAACTCATTCTCCAAAATAAAATCCATTTTAAATTCCCATTGGAACATATTGAGAAATGATCCAATAATTGGAAACAAGCTACCTACAAGGACTCCAGTAGTTTTCAAAAAAGCAAGGAACATCAAATCCATTTTAGCACCAAGCAGATTAAAAAGTGTAGAAGGCATCTGTAACAGTAAAAACCATTCAAATGGCAACTTTCATTGTAAACGTAGCAGATGTATCACTTGTAAACATCTTAACACATCTAATTCTATTGTATCTGCTTCAAATGGATACACTCATTCCGTCCAGGGTAACATCAATTGTTTAATCAGCTTTGTGGTTTATGCCATCATGTGCCCATGTGGGCTACAATACATTGGCCGGACGGCGAGAGCCCGAAGCACTAGGTTTTTAGAACATCGTAGGAACATTATATATGGGCTACAAACACATAGTCTGTCACATCATTATCAACTAAAACATAATCAAGATCCAGTAACACTCAGAATAATGGGTATAGAAAATATAAAATCAACCCTACTGAGTGGAGACAGACATAAAAGCCTTAACCTACGTGAAACATACTGGATTTACGTTCTAAATACTCTAAGTCCATCCGGTTTAAATGACTGCATAGATGTCAGTATGGTCATCTGAGAGGAGCTTCTCTTAGGGCATTGATATAGAGGTCTGGGTTGAACATGCTTGTCATGCTCCCTCCTTATCTGTCTCGGGCAGTGTCCTTCCAGGTCTGTTCATTTCTGAATAGATATATTCAATTAAATTCACTCACGACACATTGTAATGTTTTATAATAATTACAATTAATATAAGTAATTTAGAAATAATAATAAAAACACATATTCATTTGACACAATAAGTAAGTTTTATTAAAAAATTAAAAAAGAAAAAACTAAGAATATATTATCAATTAATAAACACAGATACACATATATTATATAAAAACTAGAATAGAGTTAATATTAATTATTATTAATTTTTATATTAACAAAAATTTTTGCACCAATTTTTCATACCAATTTTTCACATTAAGGTTTTCTTTTCTATTTATTATATTTCCTTTGGATATAATTAATCATTGGTACACATTTATGGTTCACATTAATTGATTAAGTTCACATAACAATAGATACTCTTTGCCAGCATGGACACATAAGCCGTTATGCATTTGCTGTTCATTTTGTCATACAGGTGACTGTGGGATACAAAGTCTGAGTTAGCCAGTTCTCCTGGTTTTCCTGCAAAAAAGAGGGATATTTAATTAAAACATCTTTATTAACCCTCTACAATTAGGTCAATCAGATACATAAGATGGGGTCAATCGTTCTCCTATCATTTTAAATCATAAAATTTTATATACACTTAATCATTTGAACATCCCAATTCACTTTTCATAGTGTGGTCTTTTCTTCCTTTCAACAATATAGTTGTATTATATCAATCCTAATGGCCCATGTCTGAGTTCACATGTCTATCAATTTGGGGTAGGCATGGGACAAAGGCATTTAGGATTTTATTTCTAATCGTATCAATTATATTACCTATTGTTCATCATTGTTATTCATTGTTTCATCTTGGCAACCTCTGAGGCTTTCATGCCCGGGACCCAAACAGACTTTATGACACCAAGCTTGGTAGCCACGTTGTTTCTCTGGACCATGGACCTGGAAGGCCCCTGCTCATATACCGTTCACAAGCATATGTAATTTTATACACTTTAATAAAATGTTCTTTCACATTTTTTCTAAGCCCTTTTGTTATGGGGAATAGAATGAAAAAGCAGGCCGGATCATTTTAACCAGCCTTATCCCCACACACTGAAAACCAGATGTAGACTTTTAAAACCCCTTATCTATGGTTGGAGTACCCCCAGAACCCCTATACCAGGTTCTGGGTGATCAGGGCATTAACTAGGCATCCCCCTTATACTAAGGACCCCTTTACCATTTCAGGGATACCACCCATTCTTAAGCCCTATTTACCTTTCTGGTCTGTGCTGAAGCAGGGAATCCTAGCGGTGAGTCACACAAGCATTTTCAAGGGGAGATTTTGCCGGAGCAATGTGTCTCAATGTATCCCAGAATCCGACCTGGTTCCTGGGTACATTTTTGGGGTATCCAGCAACTTTGGAACCCCGCTACCTAGACACATTCTGACAAGAAACAAGTGCTACATAATGATATCTCATAACAGGAAAAATAAATTCCTTCCAGACTCTAAGAATCAGCAGTCTCTGGATCAACATCCTTCCCATGTCTACTTATTTGGTATATCCCTGTATACCTTTCCTTTCTAAGAAGATGTCCAACCTTTTTTTTAACATATCTATTGTATCTGCCATCACAGTCTCCATGGGTAATGAATTCCACATTTTAACTGCCCTTACAGTAAAGAACCCTTTCCTTTGTTGCTGGTGAAACCTCCTTTCCTCCAAACTTAATGGATAACCCCCTGTCCTTTGTACTGCCCTTGGGATGAATAGTTATTTTGAAAGCTCCTTGTACTGTCCCAAATATATATTTGTATATAGTTATCATAACCCCTATTAGATGCCTTTTTTCGAATGCAAATAAATATAATTTAGCTAGCCTCTCCTTATAAATCTGAGTATCCATCCTCTTTATTAAAGTGTTGGCTCTTCTCTGCACTTGCTCTAGTTCCATAATGTATTTTCTAAGGACTGGTTCCCAAAATCGTACTCCATATTCAAGGACTAATGCTTTATAAAAAAGGCATAATAATTTTTACTTCACTTCCATCCATTGCCCTTTTTAATGCAAGATAAGAACTTATTTGCCTTTGCAGTTACTGCATGACTTTGGGCACTATTGCTAAGCCTGCTGTTTACAAGCACTCCTAAATCCTTCTCCATCAAGGATTCCCCCACTTTATCCCCATTTAATTTGTAAGTCGCCTGTTTATTCTTGCATTCCAAATGCATAACCTTACATTTATCTGTATTAAACCTCATCTATCATTTACATACCTGAGTTCCAGTCTCTCCAAGTCCATCTGGAGAAAAATTACATTGTGCTCTGATTCCACTACCTTACACAATTTAGTGTCATCAGCAAAGATGGAGACTTTTTTCTCTCTACGCCAACCTCAAGGTCATTAATAAAAATGTTAAAAAGCATGGGTCCCAGTACCGATCCCTGAGGTACTCCACTCACGACATTAGCCCAAACTTAAAGTTCCATTTATCTAAACTCTCTATGTTATGATAACTGCTACCCAAATGTTCCCGGACTTGAATATTTGTTATTACTTCTACATTGTTTGATATTACCAAATCCAGTATTGCCCCTCTGCTGGTTGGTACCTCAATAATTTGGGTAATATAATAGTCTCTATGCACTCCAAAAACCTTTTTCCATTTGTTGTAATGCTAATCTCATTGCCCCAGTTTATCGGGCTTATTATAGTAGCTTCGATAAGTGATTTATCAAGCATTTTGGGTACTTCTTAAAAGTGTTTGCAAGTGTAGCTATTCAGACAGCTCCAATAACATGCCAAACGCTCTAGAGAAGTGCTTTTCCCCGATCTGTAGCGCTCCCGCTCAGACAAACTGTGCGAGAGCTCAAAAAATGCTAAAACTCGCATTTCTTGAAATAACGAGCTAATCTAGTAGCTCCGAGATGCACATCGTGGCTGCAATTCGCAAGCAACTCACAGGTTCTGATCTCGCCACCTGAACTATGGCGAGATGGGACCCATGATGTGACTCTGAAGAAAAAATTATTTTTACTGCATCGGATTGAAGCCGGGAGTCTCTGAAGATGCCCCACATTAATATCAGCTCAGAAGACCCCTGCTTCCATCCTATGTAATAAAAAAACATTTACACGTAGCTTCATTACCTTAGCGGCTAAAGGTAATGAAGGGTTTAAATACCAGTACACAGTTTATTGGTGGTAGAGGGAATGGGTGTAGGTGGTATTTGAAATGTGGTGGCTATGTATGCCTACCGGGAGGGTTGTGGGAGGAGTTAACCCCTTCATAACCTTAGAGTGTAAGGTAATGAAGCTGATTTATTTTAATAAGAGTATTGAAGCAGGGTTACTCAGGAGCTTAAACACATATAGAACACCCACAAGCTCATGTTGAACCCCCAAAATAACCACAACATATATATAAGCGTATAAGTGTCACAGAGGAGTGCTACTGAGCATGGCAATATACATTTAAAACCAGAGACGAACATGAAACACAGACAGAGCTCATTGCACATCCAGCAAAACTATATACACGGTACAGTGCCTAAATATACATGTATTGATATCTATTAAATAAAATGGTCTTTTAGTTTAACATTTTGGCCAAATTGTTGTAAGCACCTGAGCCACTGCATGGCAGACCACACCTCAAGTGTCCCGACACTAATATAAATTCTTAATAACTAATTTTGACAGATTTATTATAAATCATTCTTCCTGGCAATGCACAGGTTATTAAGAATTTATATTAGTGTAGGGACCCTTGAGGTGTGGTCTGCCGTGCAGTGGCTCAGGGGCTTACAACAATTTGGCCAAAATTTTAAACTAAAAGACCATTTTATTTAATAGATATCAATACATATATATTTAGGCACTGTACCGTGTATATTGTTTTGCTGGATGTGCATTGAGCTCTGTCTGTGTTTCATATTCGTCTCTGGTTTTAAATGTATATTGCCATGCTCAGTAGCACTCCTCTGTGACACTTATACGCTTATATATATGTTGTGGTTATTTTGGGGGTTAACTGTATTAATTTTAACCTTATTGATCCCAGCTTCCCAAGTTACAAACCCCGGAATGGGGTGCCGGTATCCCCACAAAGTTTAAATGTCCTGGTCATGTGATGCCGGAGATTTAAACAATGCAGGGAGATATGGCACCCCGTTCTGGGGCCTCTAACTCAGGAAGCAGGCAGTCCCCGAGGCTAAAATGAATGCAATTTAGCTCCGGAGACCCCCTGAGTTATTACTGTGTTATTAAAATTTTAAAAAAGCAGTCAGATAGCCTGTAGGAGCTGTGTAGGCTGAAGCAGCTCTCTCTGTGCAGTTCTTATACACTGCAGGCAGATCTCATGGGTAAAACATAGAAAAAGGCTGAGATAAGGACACTGCTATCCTGTGCGGTATTGGCATTTTCCTACTCATGGTTTCTGAGATGCAATAATTTTTTCTGAATACTGTGATACCAAAAATGTCTGACTGTGAGGTAGGGTCATGACAAACTGTTTGATTTGGCAGCAATAACATTGAAGCTACTAGAATAAGCCCCTATGTCTGGATGATTCAAATCCCCCATTATGCAAACATGACCTACTTTTGATGCTTTCTCCATTTGCAAAAGTATTTTAGCTTTCTCAATCTCACAGATGTGTAGTGGTTATAGCATATCCCTACAAACATTTTCTTTGTTAATTTACCGCTACTGCTAATTTCTATCCACAAGATCTCAACATTTTCATTATTCCGATTCATAAACATCTTCCCTTATAATAGATTTTAGATCCGGTTTAACATATAAACATATTCCACCTCCTCTTCGATTTGCTTGATCCTTCCGAAAAAGGGAATAACCCTCTAAATTAAATGCCCAGTCATGAGTTTCATCCCTCCATGTTTCAGTAATGCCTTTGATATCATACTGCTCCCTTGTAGCTATTAATTCAAGCTCCCCCATTTTATCTGTCCGGCTTCTTGCATTAGCAAGCATGCATTTAAGGTACTATTATCTTACAGTAGAGGCAATTCTTATTCTAACAAAAACCAGTGGCAATTCCCCAAAAAAACCAGGAAACACCCAGGTACATTCTGAATACATGCCTTAAACTTTCCTTAAACTAGCCCCAGCATTTCTGCATTGATTAATGGCCTATCAGATTAACAGCGGGGGTCCCTGGCAGTCCCATTCAAACTGAATTGGACTGCCAGGGATCCCTGCTGTGTTAATCCTATGGGTCGTTAGTCAATGCAGAAATACCTTAAAACGTGCCTCAAACTAGCCCAGAACATACCCAGCACATACCCAGCACATACCCAGAATGTAACCCGGCTAGTTTACGGCAAATGTTAGAATAAACGTTGCCTCTACTGTATCTGCTCCAGCCTTTCTACGCCAATTGTGTTTATTATTAAAACGTTTTCTAGTATTATCTGTATTTAATATGGGTGCTATTTTTTCAAACTCCCTCATTTTATCTGACAGACTTCATGCATTAGTAAACATGTGTGATGGTGAAGGGGTAACCAGGCCAACAATAAAGTTATTATGCCCGGCTTGTTACCTCTGAGCCCTATTTCAGGTTTTAGAGTGTCAGTTCTTCAACCTGTGTATTGTGCCTGCAATGAATGTAATTATATGACAATAAAGATTTGTGTGTTTTACCTTTCCAGGAGTGCTAACCAGTGGAGATTCTCAGGCTATGAGTTTCAAGGGGGGTGGGGGGTTTACAGTAAAAATATTGTCAGATTGTGTCTTGGTAGCCAGGTCAGAGTTGCTGGTTACCCCTGTAGCCACGCCCACCTTGCAGTATTGACCCCCCCTCCTTCTGGTGCGCGAGCCGCACGATACTAAGAGTTGCGGCCAGTTGCCAGGGACGCGATCGGGCCGTTTGCCGGGGACGCGATCGGGCCGTCGTTAAGGCCGCAATCGCGTTGCTGCGGTCCCGCCGGCTCGCGGAGCAGGGCGCCACCATTGTTAGGGGCGTTGCGCATGCGCAAGGGCTATGAGCACTGGGAGGACTGCAGGGAGCTCGCGCATGCGCAGTGGAGGCACAGAGAGCCCTTGAAGCCCTAGCCTATGAGAGGAGGGCTCTGTAAGAGGACTTCAAGTCCCATGAGCCTCTGGAGCGGCCCCATGACGCCTGCGAGCCAATAGGGCTGCAGGAGCTCTGCTTGCAACATAGTGATACATTTTGCGGGCTTGGAGCACACTAGTCAGTTGGTGAGAGGAGCAGCTAGGGGAAGGAGGTAGGGTGTAGGAGTCAGTGACTCCCTGCACTAGGCCAGCACTCCCCTAGGCCCCAGATAACCCTGAGTCATCCTAGCTGAGTGTTGTAGGGACAAACCCTAGGTTAGGCACTCTGCCCCCTTTATCTAGTTATTAGTAGTGAACCAAGAATATTGATCGGTTGCTGACAGAGAGCTGGACTATCTTCCGGGAGGCCAAGCCAGCAGTGACTGCGGCCTGCAGGCAGCATACAGATCCTCGCCAAGGCACAGCCGGTGTGGAGCTGCGGTGATATTATCCATGCCGGAATTCACTCCACGCGTAGGAGGATATCACGATGATCCAACCCCGGTGGTATAATAGCACCCGTGGCTGGAGCCCAGGCAGGTAACCCACTACCTCACGTGTACCAACCAGGTCTATCACCAGACATAGTGGCTGCGCAGTCACACACACACACACTTGTATGTGATTTGGGAGTGCTAGACATTGGGTTGGGTTTACTGGACAAGGGGTGGGATCACTCTGTGGAGGTGTTAGCGTCCGCCGTGACGCATAAAGGTTAGCGTCCGCCGTGACGCATAGAGGTTAGCGTCCGCCGTGACGTGTAAAGTGTGGGCACCCGCCGTGGTGCAAGTTAGAGTTAGCCTCCTCTAAGACGCCGTAGTCTGGTTGCCCTTAGCGGGGAACCCTTGTTGCTATGTGTTGATGTTACTTGTCTCTATATGCCCGTTAGTAAAGTCACCAGTTGTTATCCAATCTGTTGTATGTGGTTATTGTGTATTGTCCTGCGAGGAACTACTCCCCCTCTGGTGGGAGCCATGGCAGGTGGAGAGCTTGCATCGTTGTAAGTGAGTACCCCTAGTATAATTGCCCCAGGTTCCCCGTGGCGGAAGCTCAGCCCTCCTGCGAGCCAACAGGTAATGCACCACACCTATGGTAACATGGTATGTTTCACCGCACCCACAGTATAATCTGCGATTAGGGGGGGGGAAACCCGTTACATTTGGAGGCACTGCTGAGATCCGATCTGGGGTGCCCTGTATTCATTTTTCCAAATTATCCAGTTCAAATTTTTCATTATGTCCGTGCCGTCAAAACAAGACGTCCATGACTGGGCTTTAGCGCGCTGCGTGTCCCCAAGACGCGTGGTTGCAGTGGCGGGAGTACCCATTGACACGGACTGTTACATCGTACGCACCCAAGTACGGGACTGCCCAGGACTAGCCACTGCCCGGCTGATAGACCTTAAACTTGGGGTCGGTGGCCGAAAAACCACCTACCTTATGGCCACCACCCATGACATATGTTAAGAGACTGTCCCGCTTGTATTGAACCTACCCGAGCCCTCTGCAGAGGACTGTATCATGATCTATTCTGACACCCAGGCCCCTGATGATGCGCCCACACCCACTGGACCAAGCGAGAGCCACTGGGCCGCCTGTACTTCTCAATGGACTGGCCCCCCCCAAGGTCTCCTTCACCCCAAGCGATATCGGGGGGAACCGCAGCTGGGCAGGAAGCCCACCCACCTCACCTACTCCTGATGGACGGTCCGGTGGCGGGACTTCAAACATGCCTGGTGTAGGAACTGGACACAGCAGTGGCGACCTTTCCTTGAATCTGATAGCCTCCCAACTAGTAGAAGCTGTCACCATCTCGACCCAAGCCCAGCACTACCAGAAACTAAAAGCTTTTTCTGGGATTCTGCCGACTCCAGCGGGAGAAGAAGGGATCGAGGCCTGGAGGGAACATACGCTACCCGCCATCGCGGAGTTGTCATGTTCTGAAGCCAGCAAAAGACATAGGCTGGTCGAGTGCCTCCGAGGCCCCGCCGCCCGGTTGGTACGAACTCACCGAAGCGTGGAGCGAGAAGTTACTGCCCAGGAACTAGTAGAAATGCTGATCCAGTCCTTTGCCCGAAAAGACGACGAGGATGAACTAATGGCTCAGTTCAAAGCTCTTCGCCAAAAGGAAGGACAGGATTTATCGGCCTTCGTTTGCGAACTACAGCTATCCCTGGGGACTCTTCTGGACAAACATCTCATTTCCGTGGCCGAGGCGGATCGATACCAACTCAAACAGTTACTCAAGGGATCGCTACCGGATCACAACATAGCTATAATGATGCGGGCTGCACCGACCGCTCTAATACCCCCCAAGTATGGAGAATTGATGGAGTACATCCGAGGACATGAAGTGCAGCGACATTTCCATGAACCAAAGAAATCCAAAGCTACCATCAAGGGTGACCCCGCGGTTCCCGCTGCCCCGAAGGGTAAAAAATCTTCCGCCCCGGAGGAAGAAGCGACTCACAAGCCGCCTACCAGGGAAAGTCGTGTTACTGAGAGGGCATCCTCTGCATACAAGGAGCGTCCTGAGTGTCGCGAAGTAGTTTGCTACAACTGCGGGAAAAAGGGCCACGTCTCTTACAACTGCCCAGAGAGGGAAGACTCCCCAGAAGAAAAACCGCCCGACAGAAGAAACCTAGCCCGGTCGATGGTATGTCTAGTACAAACTGCCGAGTTGGGCCCGGCAACCCCTTCAGGAGCCACCGATGTCCCTGCTGACGCCAGCACCGGGGATGATGTCTCCACCCGGGAAGCCCTTAGCCAAGTAGGCCCCGCAGCTATAGTACGGGTGTTACAGGATGGGATCTATGCGGCGGCACTACTAGACATGGGATCGCAAGTGACTATCATATTCCACCCGTTCTATGACCAGCACCTCAGACACTGTCCCCTGAGAGCGGCCGATCATGTAAAGGTACGGGGGCTAAGCAACGAAGACTACCCTATCGATGGGATTGTAAAGGTTGAAATAGAAATACCCCAGCTGAATACCGGCAAGAGACACCCCATGCGGGTGGCGGCCCTGGTCTGTACGGAGCCCCAAGACCAGTACAAGTACCCGATCATCTTGGGCACCAACGCGGATATAGTACAAGCGGTGATCCGAGCATATCTGAAAGAGACTAACGAGTTGCCGCTAGCTACCTCTCTCCTAGATCCGGTCCTACGAGAAGAGTGCAAACGGGTATACGCTATGGAGCGCCACGGGGATCTCTACAACCATCAACGCGACTGACGACCATATTACCATGGGGAGTACAAAAGATGGCCACCTGGTGTTGTTATCCCGAACGAGATGAGAGCGACCAGCTGTTCTCTCTGGAGAATACGCCTGAAGAAGAAGAGGTTCAGAGAGGATATAGGGTACTACCTGAATTGAGGGAGTGGACGGCTAAGATCCCTCTACGAACCCACGTGTATGTGCAGAATCTCTCCCCCTTCCCGATGGAATTTGATGCCGACCAGAAGTTAGGTTGCATATATCCCGTCAGCCCTGTAGAAACCACGCCTCAGGTGAAGGCGGCGGCCGTGGAGGAGCGGTTAGTCGATCTGGATTTCGATTTCGGTGAGTCGACGCTGTCCAGCAAGTGTAAAGAACGGCTGACAACCCAGATGCTCCAACGACGACATCTGTTCTCCACGAGTGAGATGGATGTGGGGTGCAGTCGCAGTGCTCAACATACCATTCGACTGAGCGATGCCACTCCGTTCCGGGAACGCTCGCGTCGCATTACCCCACGTGATGTGGACGATGTGAGGAATGCCATACAAGACATGGAGACCGTTGGAATTGTGACAGAGTCCCGGGGACCCTATGCATCCCCCATAGTGGTGGTGCAGAAAAAGAACGGGTCCGTACGACTGTGTGACAACTATCGAACCCTGAACAATCATACGATCCAGATCAGTATAACCTTCCGCACATTGAAGAGATCCTGAAAGCGCTGAATGGAAGTCAATGGTTTAGCGTGCTCGACCTCCGGTCCGGGTACTATCAGGTGCCTATGACTGCGGAAGACCAGGAGAAAACAGCTTTCGTCTGCCCCTTGGGATTCTACCAGTTTACCCGTATGCCCCAAGGTATATGTGGGGCGCCTGCTACCTTCCAAAGGCTGATGGAGAAGACTATCGGAGACATGAGTCCGCGGGAGTGTCTTGTATACTTGGATGACATCATTGTCTTCAGAAGAACTCTAGAAGAGCACGAAGAGCGGTTACTTAAAGTGATAGACCGTCTGGGGAATGAAGGGCTGAAATTGTCCCTAGACAAGTGCCGGTTATGCCATACTTCAGTAACCTACGTGGGACACATCGTGTCCGCCCAAGGGATCACCACCGACCCCGCCAAAGTAGAAGCAGTCGTGAACTGGCCTCGTCCCGAGAATGTCACGGAGCTGCGATCCTGTCACACTTGCCTCTGATCCGCGCGGAGACCGACTCAGGGAAGCACCACGGGGCAGAGTCATGCGCCCACGCACTGCCAGGGCAGTGCAGGCGCAGCAGCGTGATGGCGGAGCTCCGCGAGACGCATCGCGCACGCGCACGGGTTGCTCGGCAACCAGGAAGCAGGAGAACGTGAGGGAGCTGCTGGAGCCTCCCACAGGCGGAGACTTGCTGAGTAAACCGCATGACGTCATCACGTCGCGACGCGCATCGCGCACGCGCGCAGGTTGCCCGGCAACCAGACCTAGCATCAGGAAAGCCTAATTGCAAGCTGTTTTTGATCAGTGTCTCTCTGACACCATTGGTGGACCAGTACACACCCCTGCAAGGTAATTGGACCCTTCCCACATATATACCTGCTTCTGCCTGTCCTTGATTGCTGAGCATAAACTCCTGTTTATGCATTGTGCTCACCGCTGCTGTCGAGTCTTGTCTTGAACTTTTGTCTGTCCTGTTTGACCCTGCCTGTTACTTGGATTTCTACACTCTCCAGCGCTTTGACCCCGGCTTCGTTATTCGACTACTCTACCTTCTATTACCCCGGACCTTGGCTACGAAACTCTACCTACCCGGACTCTCCAACCCTGGAACACGGCAAGTACCCTGACTACCCTGACCTCTCCAACCCTACGACGCGGTACGACTAGGACTATGCATTCCGGACAGGACTGCGTGGTTGTGGGTCGGTGCCTATACAACCCCACCTCAGCCCCGCGGTCTTCCGTCCTGTTTGTGGTGAGCGCAGCGTGACAATATGCTCAGCCCAACAAACATGGACGCCGCTGAGGTGGCCCGACGCTTAGACACCCATGAGGATTGCTTCCGGCAACTTACCGGCTCATTTACACTAAAGGAACAACTAGTTTCCCAACTTAAACAAGACGTGGATACCCTGACTGAACAAGTTAGACGTTTAACTGTATCTACCACCAACCCCGTTCCACTCGCAGCCACTCCTGCACTTATCACACCTACCTCCGAACCACGACTACCTGCGCCCAACCGTTATGCAGAGGATCCCAGCGGTTGTCGGGGGTTTCTGAACCAGTGTTTCAGACAGTTTGAACTAATGCCCTCTCGCTTTCCGGTTTCTCGTACTAAGGTCGCATACATAATCTCCCTGCTGACTGACGCCGCCCTGGCATGGGCTTCTCCTATCTGGGAGCAACGCCCAGATTTGACCTCTGACCTTACTCTCTTCATCACCGAATTTAGAAGGGTGTTTGACACCCCAGGGCGTAACGTTACGGCTGCATCCACTCTGCTTAATATTTCTCAGGGAGACCGTACTGTGGCTCGTTATGCTCTGGACTTCCGGACGGTGGCGGCCGAGACCGGCTGGAACGATGTGGCTCTATCTGCAGTCTTCTGGCAGGGTCTGTCCGAACGGTTGAAGGATGAATTAGCAGCTCTGGATCGTCCCGCTGGACTTGAGAACCTGATAGACCTATGCATCCGGATGGACCAGCGCCTCCAAGAGAGAAGGATGGAGAGAGACAAACACCCCCGAGGTATACAATCGTCTTCTTTGTCTACGATAGGGCCTCTACTCTCCACAACTCCTGCCCTAGATGAACCCATGCAGCTGGGAGGGACTAGCCTTTCGCCTATCGAGAGGCAACGAAGAAGGCGAGCGGGACTATGCCTCTACTGTGGCAATAACGGCCACCTGGTATTCAACTGTCCACTGAAGCCGGGAAACGCCAAAGCCCAGTGAGTATAAGGAGGATCACGCTGGGTACTGCAACTCTTCCCCCTCCTCAACCCTCTACGAGGTTTTATCTACCTATCTCCATATCCGGTGAGACCTTCACAGTACAGACACAGGCCTTTCTGGACTCGGGGTCAGGAGGAAACTTCGTGGACCAAAAGTTCGCCTTCAAGAATAAAATACCGTTGGTACCCAAAGATCGACCGGTAGGTCTTGAAGCCATTGACGGACGACCCTTGCAGCCCGCGATCATTTCCTTACAAACCATACCCCTTAACATCATGACTAGCGACTTTCACTCCGAGACTATAACCTTTGATGTCATTCACACCCCCTCCTCGAACATCATTCTGGGACTTCCGTGGCTCCGGATCCACAATCCTGTCATTGACTGGACAGAGGCCACACCACTTCGTTGGAGTTCTTTTTGCTTGGAACATGTGCATGTGCATGTGCATTTGCATGTCTGCTCCAAAGGCAGTGGCAGGAATGGAGGTCACGGATCCTGACAGGGTAAGGCTGCCGGGGATATACGAAGATTTCCGCGATGTCTTTGACAAACGTCAAGCAGAGGTACTTCCGCCACATCGGACGTACGACTGTCCTATCGATCTTCTACCCGGGGCCATACCTCCCAGAGGAGGGTCATACCCACTATCTATTCCTGAGACCCAGGCCATGAGAACATATATTCAGGAGAATCTCCAGAGGGGGTTCATTAAGAAATCTTCATCACCTGCGGGGGCAGGATTTTTTTTCGTCAAAAAGAAGGACGGAACCCTCAGACCCTGCATTGATTACCGGGGCCTCAACAAACTCACCATAAAAAACCGCTACCCCCTTCCGTTGATAGCCGAATTGTTCGACAAACTCCAGGGAGCCAGGATCTTCACCAAACTGGACCTCAGAGGAGCCTATAATCTGGTTAGAATCAGAGAAGGAGACGAATGGAAGACAGCATTCAATACTCGCGACGGGCATTACGAGTACCTGGTCATGCCATTTGGATTGTGTAATGCCCCTGCGGTCTTCCAAGACTTTGTCAACGACATTTTCAGAGACCTTCTGGACCACCATGTTATAGTATACCTGGACGATATATTAATTTTTTCCAGATCCATGCCGGAACATATGATGCATGTCAAACAAGTCCTGCAGCGTTTAAGAGAGAACCATTTGTATGCCAAGCTCGAGAAATGCCATTTCCATCAAACATCCACCTCTTTTCTCGGCTACATCATATCGGATACCGGTCTTGCTATGGATCCTACCAAGGTCAAGGCGGTACTCGAATGGCCCTGTCCCCTCTCCTTCAAGGCCATCCAAAGGTTCCTCGGTTTCGCTAACTACTACCGGAGGTTCATTCAGGGATTCTCATCGGTAGTAGCACCCATCACGGCACTCACACAGAAGGGAGCTGATCCTACAAAGTGGACTGAGAAGGCCCTCCAGGCTTTCGAGAGAATAAAGACGGCATTCGCCTCAGCACCCATCTTAACCCATCCAGATCCTTCATTACCTTTTTTTTTGGAGGTCGACGCCTCCGATGTAGGAGCAGGTGCTATACTTTCACAGAGAAAGAATCCTCAAGCTCCACTTCATCCTTGTGCATATTTTTCAAAGAAGTTTTCCTCCGCCCAAAGGAATTACGATGTAGGTAACCGGGAGCTCCTCGCTATCAAGCTGGCTTTGGAAGAGTGGAGGCACTTACTGGAAGGCACAGAGTCGCCAGTCACGATACTTACGGACCATAAGAATCTTCTGTACATTGAGGGAGCACGGCGACTAGGATCTCGCCAGGCAAGATGGTCCTTATTCTTTACTCGCTTTAACTTCCTCATTTCCTACATCCCTGGTTCAAAAAACATTAAAGCCGACGCCTTGTCACGACAGTTCCTGGTAGAGGATAACAAGGTGGATCAACAGGAGACCATTCTCCCTTCCACTTGTATTTTGGCTGCAAATACTTTTAGTGCCTTAACGGACATTACTAAGGCTCAGAACAACATCCCGGCAGGACTCAACGTTCCGGAGGACCGGTTGTTCACTCCCCGTAAATTCCAGAGGAGAGTCATGGAGTGGGGACATTCATCCAAGACTGCAGGCCATCCTGGCACCAAAAGAACTACTGAGTTCATCGAACGCACATTCTGGTGGCCCTACATGCGGAGAGACATACAAGCCTTCGTAGCCACGTGCGCTACTTGTGCTCGAAGCAAGACGCCACACAACAGACCAGCAGGTCTCCTTCAACCACTACCCATCCCAGTACGTCCATGGACACATATATCGATGGACTTCATCGTTGAGTTGCCCAAATCTAGAGGCATGGACACAATACTTGTGGTGGTGGACAGATTTTCCAAACAGGCACACTTCATCCCTATGAAGGGTTTACCCACTGCACCAATGTTATCCGAAGTTTTCATCAGGGAGATCTTCAGGTTACATGGGTCCCCTCAGGTCATAGTGTCCGATAGAGGATCCCAGTTCATCTCCCGGTTCTGGAGGGCGTTTTGTAAGAATCTGGACGTTACCCTACACTTTTCATCAGGATATCACCCCCAGACCAATGGACAGACGGAACGCACCAATCAGTCTCTGGAACAGTTTTTGAGGTGCTTTATCGCTGACACTCAGGACGACTGGGCGGAACTTCTCCCATGGGCAGAATTCTCCCACAATAATCTACAGAACGAATCATCCCGACAGTCACCATTTATGGTCAACTATGGCTTCCATCCGTCGGCACTTCCTTCCCTCATCTCCAAGTCTGGAGTCCCGGCTGCAGAGGACAGGATTCGCCACTTACAAGACCTATGGCAGAAGATCCATCGGAATCTACAGCACGCTGGTATATTACACAAGAGACAAGCGGATCGTCACCGAAGAGAGAGTGGATTCCTCATCATCAGGTACATGCCAACCGCCTCATCTCTGCCTTCCACCGTAGGCATCCTGAGAAACCATCTCTGGTTCGCCCGGAGGTCTCCCCTCAAGGGGGGGATACTGTCACACTTGCCTCTGATCCGCGTGGAGACCGACTCAGGGAAGCACCACGGGGCAGAGTCATGCGCCCACGCACTGCCAGGGCAGTGCAGGCGCAGCAGCGTGATGGCGGAGCTCCGCGAGACGCATCGCGCACGCGCACGGGTTGCTCGGCAACCAGGAAGCAGGAGAACGTGAGGGAGCTGCTGGAGCCTCCCACAGGCGGAGACTTGCTGAGTAAACCGCATGACGTCATCACGTCGCGACGCGCATCGCGCACGCGCGCGGGTTGCCCGGCAACCAGACCTAGCATCAGGAAAGCCTAATTGCAAGCTGTTTTTGATCAGTGTCTCTCTGACACCATTGGTGGACCAGTACACACCCCTGCAAGGTAATTGGACCCTTCCCACATATATACCTGCTTCTGCCTGTCCTTGATTGCTGAGCATAAACTCCTGTTTATGCATTGTGCTCACCGCTGCTGTCGAGTCTTGTCTTGAACTTTTGTCTGTCCTGTTTGACCCTGCCTGTTACTTGGATTTCTACACTCTCCAGCGCTTTGACCCCGGCTTCGTTATTCGACTACTCTACCTTCTATTACCCCGGACCTTGGCTACGAAACTCTACCTACCCGGACTCTCCAACCCTGGAACACGGCAAGTACCCTGACTACCCTGACCTCTCCAACCCTACGACGCGGTACGACTAGGACTACGCATTCCGGACAGGACTGCGTGGTTGTGGGTTGGTGCCTATACAACCCCACCTCAGCCCCGCGGTCTTCCGTCCTGTTTGTGGTGAGCGCAGCGTGACAGATCCTTCCTGGGATTCTGCGGGTACTACCGTCGGTTCGTGGAAGGATACTCTAGTAAGGCGAAACCCCTGAACAATCTGTTGAAGATATACCCCGAGGAAGACTGTATCTGCTCGCCAACCGTTTGGCGATAAATGGACGTCTGAGTGTGAACAGGCCTTCTCGAAATTGAAGAAATGTCTGACCGAAGCACCAGTGCTTGCGTATGCTGATCCCGAACAACCATACGTTCTGCATGTGGATGCCAGTCTCAATGGACTGGGCGCCGTCCTGCACCAGAAGCACCCCGAGGGCTTTCGGCCTGTCGCCTACATCAGTCGCAGTCTGACCCCCAGTGAACAGAGGTACCCTGTCCACAAGTTGGAGTTTCTGGACTTCAAGTGGGCTATCACCGAGAAGCTCCACGATTACCTGTACGGTGTTGCCTTCGAGGTAAGGACGGATAACAATCCCCTCACATACGTCAACACCTCGGCCAAATTGGACGCCGCCGGACACCGCTGGCTGGCCGCCCTAAGCAACTACAGTTTCTCCATGAAGTATAAGCTGGGACCTTTGAATATAGGGGCTGATGCTCTATCCAGACGGCCCGGGTTAAGTGCTATTCCGGACGATGAGGAATGGGAAGAACTCCCAGGACCTGGAGTATGAGCTATATGTAGCATGGCCGCCATCGTCCACGACCAAGTGGCCTTTTCAGAATTAAGAGTGGCCGACTGCTTGGGATGCCGGTCGCAGGCTGTCCCAGCCGCCTACTGCGACCCAAAAGGGATGAACATCACGCATGACAAGGTGTTACGGTGGAAAGATCTGGTAGACTATCAAATGCGAGATCCTGTTGTCAGTATCATCCGACAAGCCATTGCCCGGAGGAATCCAACCCTTCTGAAGCGTGCACCAAATGACTTAGTGGCTTTGCTCATGCGGGAATGGGAAAAATTCGAAATAGACAATGGCTTACTATATCGGGTGGTGCAATACCACAACCACCCGGATAGGTGACAACTAGTTCTCCCTAAGAACTTACATTACCTGGTGTTGAGGTCCCTACATGATGATCATGGACATCTTGGTATAGACAAGATTTTTGGGTTAGTCAGAGATCGCTTTTTCTGGCCCAAGATGCGAGAGGCCGTTGAACGTCACTGTCGCCGCTGTACTAGGTGTATACAGCGCAAGACCCTTCCTACACGAGCCGCCCCCATGGGCCATCTAAAAAGTTCTGGTCCCATGGACCTCGTGTGTATGGACTTTCTGTGCATTGAGCCTGATAGCCGGGGAATATGCAACGTGCTGGTCATCAGAGACCATTACACTCGGTATGCTCAAGCCTTCCCTACTAAAGACCAGAAAGCCATCACCGTGGCGAAGATATTATGGGAAAAGTACTTTGTACATTACGGCCTTCCCAACCACCTTCACTCTGACCAAGGACGGGATTTCGAGATTACATTGATCAGGGAACTGGTCAAAATGCTGAACATTGCCAAATCTCGAACGACCCCGTATCACCCCGAAGGAGATGCACTACCCGAACGTTTAGGAACACTACAGAGTGCTCAGAAATCGAAGTGGAGTCGACACGTGGAGGCCTTGGTGCATGCGTACAATTGCACCAGACACGAGTCAACTGGATTCTCCCCATACTTCCTCATGTTTGGGCGAGAGGCGAGATTGCCAGTGGATGTGCGTCTTTGAGTCTCAACGGATGGGATACATAATGCTACCCATTTCAAATATGTGCAACGACTCAAAGACAGCTTGCAGCAGGCGTACCAGCAGGCAGAGAAATCCACCACTAAGCTAAATGCTGACAATAAGAGGCGATACGACCATAAGGTCAGATATCGGGAACTTCGGCCCGGAGACGCTGTGTTGCTTCTGAACTTGGGCGTCCCAGGAAAACACAAATTGGCCGATCAATGGAGAGACGGAGTGTATGAAATAGAATCCCAGATGCCTGGCCTCTCGGTCTATCGCATCAAAGACACTGAAGGCCGGGTAAAGGTATGGCACCGCAATCATCTTCTCCCCATTCCACAAGTGGAAGATGAAGAGACCGAGATACTGGCCACACCGCTCAACGGTGAGCCCGACTTATCAGAGCTGGGTCAAGAGACTGTCAATAACGAGATCCACTCTGAAACTCCTGAAGATCCTATGGAAGGACCATCTCAAAGGGACTGCTCCACAGAAGGGACATCTCCCGGAGGAGCTATGGGTAAAGGGCCCCGTAGGTCAACGCCTACTAAGGTGGCACCAACAGGCCAGCCTTTGGATCCACAGAGCCCGAGCTTTGTGCCTAACAGAGACTGTACAGAGACATTTCTCCCCTCAAGGGAAGAGGCTGAGCCTCAGGACTGTGTTTACTACTCCCCTGAGGGAGTTGCAGAAGAACATCTCCGACGGAGCCAAAGAGTCAGGTACCCTCCAACTCGGGTAACCTATGATCAAATGGGGGCACCCCATTATGAGGCTCAGCAGTGTTCTCGGAGCAAGATCCAATCTGTGATTGTGATGCTCACGGAATTGTGCAATATTGTGTAGAGTCATGCATGTGCTAAGTTATGTTTTCAAATGCATTTTCATTTATGCTGTATATAGTTACATTGAGTTGTGTCCCAACCGAGGACGTTGGGGATTTTACCGGGGGGAGGATATAGCCAGGCCCCCCTTGCCGTATTGACCCCCCCTCCTTCTGGTGCGTGAGCTGTGCGTTACTAAGAGTTGCGGCCGGTTGCCAGGGACGCGATCGGGCCGGTTGCCGGGGATGCGATCGGGCCGTCGTTAAGCCCGCGATCGCGTTGCTGCAGTCCCGCCGGCTCGCAGAGCAGGGTGCCGCCATTGTTAGGGGCGTTGCGCATGCGCAAGGGCTAGGAGCACCGGGAGGACTGCAGGGAGCTCGCGCATGCGCAGTGGAGGCACAGAGAGCCCTTGAAGCCCTAGCCTATGAGAGGAGGGCTCTGTAAGAGGACTTCAAGTCCCATGAGCCTCTGGAGCGGCCCCATGACGCCTGCGAGCCAATAGGGCTGCAGGAGCTCTGCTTGCAACATAGTGATACATTTGGTGGGCTTGGAGCACACTAGTCAGTTGGTGAGAGGAGCAGCTAGGGGAAGGAGGTAGGGTGTAGGAGTCAGTGACTCCCTGCACTAGGCCAGCACTCCCCTAGGCCCCAGATAACCCTGAGTCATCCTAGCTGAGTGTTGTAGGGACAAGCCCTAGGTTAGGGACTCTGCCCCCTTTATCTAGTTATTAGTAGTGAACCAAGAATATTGATCGGTTGCTGACAGAGAGCTGGACTATCTTCACGGAGGCCAAGCCAGCAGTGACTGCGGCCTGCAGGCAGCATACAGATCCTCGCCAAGGCACAGCCGGTGTGGAGCTGCGGTGATATTATCCATGCCGGAATTCACTCCACGCGTAGGAGGATATCACGACGATCCAACCCCGGTGGTATAGCAGCACCCGTGGCTGGAGCCCGGGCAGGTAACCCACTACCTCACGTGTACCAACCAGGTCTATCACCAGACATAGTGGCTGCGCAGTCACACACACACACTTGTATGTGATTTGGGAGTGCTAGACATTGGGTTGGGTTTACTGGACAAGGGGTGGGATCACTCTGTGGAGGTGTTAGCGTCCGCCGTGACGCATAAAGGTTAGCGTCCGCCGTGACGCATAGAGGTTAGCATCCGCCGTGATGTATAAAGTGTGGGCACCCGCCGTGGTGCAAGTTAGAGTTAGCCTCCTGTAAAACGCTGCAGTCTGGTTGCCCTTAGCGGGGAACCCTTGTTGCTATGTGTTGATGTTACTTTTCTCTATATGCCCGTTAGTAAAGTCACCAGTTGTTATCCAATCTGTTGTATGTGGTTATTGTGTATTGTCCTGCGAGGAACTACTCCCCCTCTGGTGGGAGCCATCGCAGGTGGAGGCGCTGCATCGTTGTAAGTGAGTACCCCTAGTATAATTGCCCCAGGTTCCCCGTGGTGGAAGCTCAGCCCTCCTGCGAGCCAACAGGTAATGCACCACACCTATGGTAACATGGTATGTTTCTCCGCACCCACAGTATAATCTGCGATTGGGGGGGGGGAAACCCGTTACACCCCCAAAAATGTATCCGGGAATCAGGTCAGATTCCCGAGGACATATACACACATCACTGCAGTCAAAGTTTTCCCTTGAAAACAGTTATGCTACTCACCAGCACAGACCTGAAAGTTAAATGAGGGCATAGGAATTTATGTATCCTGGGTAAAGTAAAGGTTCCCTAAGTTAGTGAGGGTCCCCCAGTATATGCCCAGGTACCCCAGAATCAGTATAGAGGTTCTGGGGGGGGGGGGGGGTGGTTCTTCAACTGTATATAACGTTTCAAGAGGTTTTATGAAACCTAAGTCCTAGTTTCAGTAAAGGAAAGAGATACAGCCCTGGGAGTGTACCTAACATTTTTTTGGTTCTAAAGAAAATTAGGTTTTCTTAATGGAAGGAGCTATAGCTCTGAGATTGAAGCTAAGCATCCTTTCATTTCACTGTGGGACTTATGTTTATGTTTCATAAAATGTTTAATTGCCAATATGGCTATAAGGTTTTTTTACAGTCTAAGTCTGGTTTACAGTGTGTGGGGGATATGGCTAGTGGGAATAAAAGTATATAGTCACATTCTACCCCTCATAGCCCAAAAGATTAGATTAGTGTGTGACAAAATATACTTATTTTATATCAGTACCACTCAATTATTCCCATACAAAGCAAATTAAACTATATTACCAGCACTAGCTTCCATTTATGAATTAAGTATGTTGAGTGTGTTGCAAATTGTATGACAAAAATAATCATCAGTTCATTTGTAAATAATGTTGCATTTTCCATACTAGATGTGACCCACTTACTTTTCAATAGATAAACACAGGAAAATGTGTTTAGCATGTCACTCAGTTTTAATAAGATAATTTGTACTTAAAATTAGATCTGTGCTGCATTGTGAAATGAGGCAAGCACAATATTTTCAGAGGAGTGAATAGAAGAAAAATAAATAGGGAGGATACGTCTGAATTTCACATTCAATGAAATACTTTAAATTAATTTCAACAAGAGATTTCATTATAAAAACTAAGGTGATGTTGTGTCACAGAAAATTTTAAGCAAATAATTATCTTGTGCCCATTTACTCACAATACTAGTTTAGCTATTGCTATAACCTTTGCCTGTTTTGAAATGTTTGTACAGTATTACTATACAGCACTGCAATTACTTTTACTATCTGCTTTTAATAAACCAGAATTTATAGAATACCAAGTTGGAAGTCATGAAGCCTCAATGCGAGACATCACATCTGATCTGGTAGTAGCTAAGTGGCGGCCGCCTTTATCCTAATGCGGCCGGATCCGCGGTGCTCTGATAATCGCGGGCAGATGTGTTTTTTTTTGGTCCGGAGTGAATTGCGCTATTTTGGCGCTCGTAATATTAGCATTTTATTATCGCTGTCTGCAATACTGCAATACCGTCTAAAAACTCAGGGAGGCGTTCGCGAGCTGTTGTCTTCAAAGTCCTCCCATTTCAGCTCTGTCCCATGCCCCTGAGAATTCCACCTTTAAATTCCAAAAAGGGCTATCTGTCGCCCATATAAACATCCGGAGTCTGCTGCCCAAACTGGACGAACTAAGGGCATGGTGCCTTATGCATAAACCCAAAGCCATCGTTCTTACAGAAACATGGCTATCCCCTAAAACCCCTGATGCAAATATTGCCATTCAGGGATACTCCATTTTTAGGAGAGATAGGTCAAAGAGAGGAGGAGGGGTGTTATTTTACATTGCAAACATCTTACAATTTACACTGTTAAATTGCCCACCAAGCCCAACCTCTTTTGAAATTCTAGTTGGCAAAATCTGCCTCCCCTTTTCTAAGCCCATCTTGCTTGCTGGCATCTACCGCCCCCCTAAAGCCCCTCTACAATCCCTGACTGATATCACCCAATTTCTTGGCTCATTTCCTCTCTGAATGAGAAGAGTGAGCTGCTAGTTCTTGGGGATTTCAACTTCAATTGGCTTGACCCTAAAAACCACAAAATCCAGATACAACTCAAGTCACTTAACCTATCGCAACTCATTTCCCAACCCACACGGATAAACCTGAAATCGCATAACCATCCCTTGCTAGACTGGATTCTCTCCTCAAACCCCAGCAGAATCCAATACTCTGGCATCCTTCTGATATTTTCAGTGACCATGCAATAGTGTATTGTGTAAGAAAAATTAAACCGCCCCATTCAAGCCCTAAAGTTCTCCTCACTAGAACATTTAAAAACTTTAACCCACAACAGTTTCTGGATGACCTTAGCAACTGCCCATGGCACAGAATCGATTTAATTCCCGACCCTGATTCTGCGCTCGACTATTTCCAATCCGAGTTCTTAAAACTCTGCGATACCCATGCTCCACTACGCAAAATAAGGGTACGGGGGGCCCACCTTCCATGGGTTACACCTGACCTTATAGCACTCTACCAGTTCAGGGATGCCTTGTGGAAAAGCTACAAAGTAACTGGCACTACCAAGGATCTCAATCACTACAGATACATGCGGAACATGTGCACAAGGCAAACAAGTCATGCAAAAGCACAATATTACTCTGACAATCTCCACCAGAATACATCAAACCCAGCTAACTTCTGGATGGTTATCAACAATATATTCCAGCCTCCTAACCATCAACAACCAAGTAATATCACTAAGGGGGATATTACTCTGACAAACCCCACTGACATTGCAAATGCATTCAATGATTACTTTGTGGGGTGTGCCACTAACTTATTAGCGAAACGCAGCCCAAACCACAAACCTGAATCTCATCCTGAAAGTACCCCTACAGTCCCACCCCCTCCCAACACTGCCCACAATTTTCAATTTGGCCCAGTATCTGAAGAGGAGATTATACAAGCGCTCCTCAAACTAAAACTAAGCAGCCAATGTGGACCCGACTTACTACAATCTAGGTTCCTACGACTTGGTGTCCCAGCCATTGCCAAACCAATTGCGTCCATAGTCAACTCTATCCTGTCTGCAGGCATTATATACCTAAGACCTGTAAAACTGCCAGAGTTGTCCCAATCTTCAAAAGTGGGGACAAAAACACTGTCTCAAACTACAGGCCAATCTCACATCTCCCAATTCTATCCAAAGTCATGGAAAAATGTGTCCACTCCCAATTAAGCGATTTCTATACCAAGACAAATTTCCCTAGCCAATTCCAATCTGGGTTTCATCCTAAACACTCCACCGTAACTACCCTGCTAAAAGTTTACAATGAAATCCAGTGTGGAATGGAAAAGGGACAACTCACTGGTGCAGTATTCCTAGATTTTGCAAAGGCTTTCGACACAGTTGATCATGCTATCCTGCTTAACAAACTCCAGAGCTCTGGAATAGGGAAACATGCTTTAAACTGGTTTCAGTCCTACCTATCAGGAAGATCCCAACATGTGTCCATCTCAGGCTCTAACTCCAACCCCCTGGATATCACCTGTGGTGTCCCGCAAGGCTCTGTTCTGGGGCCCCTACTCTTTTCAGTGTTAATGAATGATCTTCCCACAGCTTGTAAGGAAGCCTCAATACACATGTATGCAGATGACACAATCCTATATGCAAACAGCCATAGCCTCTCTGACCTTCAACACATACTTCAGTCTGACTTTTTGAGACTTGAAAACTGGATTTCCCAAAACAAACTGTTTTTAAACAGTGACAAGATTGTAACAATGGTATTTGGGACCAAGACTAAATTTGTAAAGCTTCCAGTGACTGAGCTCCTGATTAGAACCAACGCTAACACCACCCTAACACCTGTCACTAGTTTTAAATACCTGGGCTTATGGTTTGACTCCCACTTAACATTCGGGATGCACATTGATACCCTGACAACCAAGACCTATGCCAAACTAGGGGTACTTTACAGGAACAAATCCTCCCTAAGTCTCCTGGTCAGAAAGCGTATCGCACAGCAGATGCTAATGCCAATTATTGACTATGGAGACATAGTATATGGCTCGGCTCCTCAAACCCACCTTAGCAAACTTGACACCCCCTACAATTCAATTTGTCGTTTTGTTCTCCAATGCAACTACAACACACATCACTGCGAAGTGCTCAAAGAACTAGATTGGTCAACACTAGAGTCTAGGCGCAAAGTTCAACATTCCTGTCTTGCCTTTAAATTCTTCATGGGCAAGCTACCCAGCTACCTGAACAAGCTCCTCACCCCTACTACTTGCAGTACTTATCACCTGAGATCAGACTCCAAAAGACTATTCATGGTCCCAAGGCTCAACAAAGTATCCGGACGTTCCTCCTTCTCCTTCCGTGCACCCCAAAACTGGAACAACCTACCAGAGACTCTCAAATCCACGACCAGTTTAAGTTCTTTCAAATCTAAGGCTGTCTCACATTTTAACCTGGTCTGTAACTGTTTCATATGCTCAGAATATATATTTTCTTTAACTGTGCACGCAATGTCTTGTATATAATGTATACCCTGTTCATTTATGTAACTGTACTTGTAACCATGTATTATTTGTTTTACTCTGTGCCCAGGACATACTTGAAAACGAGAGGTAACTCTCAATGTATTACTTCCTGGTAAAATATTTTATAAATAAATAAAATAAATATTACTTTAGCAGTTCAACCTATGTCTGTACACAGTCTGCGTGTGCGCGCGCAGTAATTGTAAATTTGCATTTTTATACATGCATGTGCAGTGCTGTACTGTATGTCTCATTTGAACATTGTTGAAACGCATAGGCGTGTACTGTAACAGTATCACATTTTGGCATATACAGCGCTCTCCCCTCGCTCGCCCCCGCACACACACAGGATAATGTACTGCACTGCAGGGTATTTCAACTTCTTATCTTCTCTACAGTGCAGTACACCTCTCTCCTTTGAATGTGTGTCTTTCTGATTTCAATCACATTCCTGCTTGACAGCTGATGATTACTGTGCATGCACCTGTAAATTCACCACTGCTTGCTTGCGAAGTTCAAGAGTGAGTGATCAAAAAAAATAAATGTTTTTTTTCTCCTCATTTTTTATTTTTATTTTCTCCACAAGCCTGCAAAAACATCTTGATATTATGATATTCAATCTGTGCTGTAGCTTTTGACTGCGACCCTGTGCGTTTGATTGCACATGGTTGATTTGTGTGCTTTTTATGTACTGTATTTGGGGGTGTAGAGATCATATTATTATGATGAACTGCCTTTTTAAATTATGTCATTTCTTTGAACTGCTGCAGTCATTAACTGATTAATGTTGATTTGTTATTCTTTCTTTTTCTTTGGTGTAATGTAGGTGTGGGGTTGGGGTTGTTGTCAATGATTATGATTATCATGAATGTAAATAAATATTTATTTTATTTTATCAGGAACAAAAAAAACAAATATAAAAATAATAATGAATAATACATAATGCAGTCTTTATTAAGTTCTTCTGTCAGATGGAAATTGAGGGCAGGTGGATAATCATGAATACTGCACATTGATAATAATATTAATTATTGACATATAATATATAATATATAATAATATGTATATATAGTAATATATTTTTTTCCGTCTTTATCTTCTTCCTCATTTTGTGTACAGTACAGTAGTTCATTGAGAGAGGAGAGGTTTTGTGTACAGTACATCATGACTGCATTTTAGATACTGTACACTTAACTGTACAAACAGTTCACAGACTTTGCATGATACCCCCCCTCTCTCCCAGGCCATCCTTTTTTTCTGAAAAGTCAAGAAAAAAAAATTAGTGCAGTATGTGCATACTGTATTATGGCATTGTGAGCTGTGTAGTACTGTCAAACTACTCTATACTTGAACTACTGCACACAGTGACTACTGTTACTGTTACTACTTTGTAACCAGATGGCCGGTGCTGCTCTCTCTGGAAAGAAAAAAATTGAGCAGTTACTGTAGGTGCATACTGTATTATGGCATTGTGTTCTGTATAGCTACTCCATATTGGACTGCAGTATGCATTTAGTACTGTCAAACTAGTCTATACTGGAACTACAGAATACTCTGACTACTGTTACTGTAAATACTTTGAAACCAGGTGGCTGGTGCTGCTCTCTCTGGAAAGAAAAAAATAGAGCAGTTACTGTAGGTGCATACTATATTATGGCATTGTGTACTGTATAGCTACTCCATATTGGACTACAGTATGCATTTAGTACTGTCAAACTAGTCTATACTGGAACTACAGTATACTCTGACTACTAGGAAAGAAAAAAACTGTGCCATACTTACTTGTATCATACTGTAATAACAATACTACAGTACAGTACTATACTAAACTACCTTCCTCATGCTTGCCCATTACGCACGATCACAATGGGCAACACAGTCACAATATGGTCAATATATTTATTGCATCGTTCCTGTGACGATTCAGGGGATTCCATCCCTTCTTTTCCCTCTGTCCCATCTCCTGCCAAACACTCTACCCTTTCCCACTCCTGTCCCATTCTGTCTACCTCTCTCCCACTACCTCAGTGCATGCCCCGCAGGTCTCATGCGCCAGCGCGGTCCCCAAGCCCCTGCAGTGTCGCTCCCCGTTCCCTTACTCCTCCTGTGCCCGCGGCCAGCACCTTACCTTCCCTGGCTGCTCCGTCCTTCCTCCAGTGGGGTGCCTGCGGTGCGGCGCTCCGCACGCCTGGTGACACGGCCTGTGCGCGCGCCCCCTCAGCTCACGGAGGGCGTGCGCACACGCTCCTCCTTGGGTCTCTGTCGCCCTTCTGCTCCCCCCCTCTCAGTCTCTGCGGTCCATCTCTCTGTCACAGCCTGTGCGCGCGCACCCTCAATTTACAGAGGGCGCGCGCACATGCTCCTCTTACCTGGCCTGTCACGATCCTGACTCCTCCTCCCACTCTCTACAGGTCATTCCCCTGACTGCCCCTTCTGTCTCCTCCTCTTCTCTCCCTGACCTACTGTATCTCTGTTGTGTCCCACTTCTCTCTCTGCTCATCCCCTCTCTCCTATTGGTGTGTCTCCCTTTATAATCCCTGTCTGTCCTCTTCTTCCTCGCTCTGCATAGTTCCTGTTTCCCTGTGTGCTGACCTATGCTGTGCTCCATCTGTGTCTCTGCTGTATCCTGCTCCTGTGTTTACCTTGGATTCCCCTGGCTTATGACCCCTGCTTGTCCTGGATTACTCTGCTCTCTGGTATCCCTTTGAACCCTGCTTGAACTCTACCTCACTTACCTCTGGCATCCTTGGACCTGGCTTTGTACCCTGACGACTCTCCCCTCTGGACCCCTGGACAGTGCCACATGGACACGACCATTTTTACTCTTACACCAACTGGCGTTGCAAGAAAAACTTACAACTCTCTCTACAGGCCCAGCAACGCTATACCACACTCCGGGCTCGCTCCCACTGCTTTGGGTGTGTAGTGTAATACCGTTCCCACCTCAGTACTGGAGTCTTGCCATGTCTGTGGGCATACAGTCGTGACAGTTCCACGGTTAGTACATCGTTCCAAAAACTCAGTATGCCTTGCGCCAACTCATCCTTTTTGGAGGGTTTCACAACTTTTCTGATAAGGTCCTTTAGCTGATGCCAGACCATTTCGATAGGATTGAAGTCTGGCGATCTGTCATTGGAGGGGGAAAAAAAGGACAATTAGTTAAAGAGATCCAGTACACAGTTTAAACAGTGGGAAAAAATGAGACACGGTTACCGCACTTACTCCGCTGGCGTCTTCACCCAATTGATACCGCGCTCAAGGATATGCGCTGTTGATGCGGTGTGCTTCGGATCATTGTCCTGGTAGAAATGATGACTGTAGAGGGAGAGGGGGTTGGCCTGGTATTAAAGGGGTTGCACCACATATGGCCACCCCCTGACCTCACCAGGGACGCAAGGGGTTAACTGGACTGCGGTCCAGGAATGTGGCTTACACCTTGTCATGTCAGGAAAATGTATGTTCCCCTGTTCCCATGTTTCATTATAATCCTGTATTTTAAAAATGTTTTAAAGTGCATTTCTGTATCTCCGGTTCTGGAGGTCGCAGAGAGTTGAAATTTGGCCAATATGTAGAGTCACTGTAGGCATTAAAAACTTGCAAATTTCGACCCACTTGGCCCAGCAGAACGGAACTTATTAATATGTGAAGATATTAAAGTGTATATGGTATTTTGGATCTGCTCTGAAAATGCAGACTCCATCTGCTATGCTAATAGGTCAGGAAGGGCAGCCGGATGATTTAGCATAAGACCTGTGATCAAAAGTTAACTGCCCTGATTGTTTACACTAGGAACCAAGTACTGATCAAAAGACTCTGCCACTCTAACTGTTTACCTGAGGGCGGAGAAGCATCAAACTGGAGTGGTTTGTAAGTGTTATATCTACACCTACAAACAATGAAGATCCGGCCAGATACTTCATCTGGTAGACTGGTCGTCGCCCCTGATTTAATTATGGGGCTACAGAAATATGACCCTCAGAGTCCCAGTACACATGGGCTAACTAGCTGGGGGGCATGGGTTAAACTGTGTTTCCACATTAGGGATTGGATACAGATAATTGTTCACCAAGAATAGGGTTACAAAGGTATATAAACTGTGTCAACCCTACAATTTTGTTCTTCTGATTTCATCTTGAATGTCACCGGATTGCTGGAGAATTGCTAGCTGATACTTCTCCATTCCCCAACCCTAAGTTGCCTGTTAATTGTACTATATTTCTGTGTTCACCTTTTAAGGAATAAATATATTTTATTATATCTAAGCCTCGTTTAGTTCAACCCAGATATTTGGTGCTTGTTATATCTTGTCATAAAAGGAAAAGGTGATGTATAATAGCGCTAAAGGGAATTTACCAGTATGCCCTACTCGGAGGGTGAGCCCTAATGGTGAAAATAAGGCAGCCTGATGGAAACTGACAGTACAATCAGAAAGGACAGCATATAACAAAAAGAGATACCGGCGCCTAGTGAGTCCAAATGATGGAATCCTGGATATCCAGTAGAAATCTTGGGACTTGAACTATTTCTTCTGGATATCCAGGATTCCATCATTTGGACTCACTAGGTGCCGGTATCTCTTTTTGTTATATATCTTGTCATAAGTTACCGTGACAGTGACCATCGGGGAAATCACGTGTGATGTAATCCACAATCTCAGGCACAATTTTCTCTTGGAAGAAAGCTTTATTCATGATTCCTATAACAAGAAAAGAAAAGTGCTCAAAAAACTGCACACTAGTTCAGTACAGTGCGTAAGGCAAAAGCGTGTGACATACATTTTACTGTACCTTCAAAGATGACGATGCATCCTGGTCCACGCCTAGAGATTGCACCCCACACATGCATCTTCACTGGGTGTTTTGGACGCGGCTTCATAGATATGCGACTTTTTTTGTGGAATGCAAAGGTTTCAAATCTCTCCAGCGAAACAGTAGACTTGTCAGTGAAGATGCAATCCTAGAAAGTTTCTCCACTGTTGATCCATGCCTGGGCCTGGGCCACTCTCTTGATTTTGTTAACGTCCCTTATCATCGCTACATAACTTTTTCCTTATTGCATGCTTCCACACATGAGGAGCTGGCGAAAATTTGTAAAAGTCATAGTTTTCAATAAAATACTGATAAATTTGAACAACTGTTGCCATCTTATCATCTGTTGCATTAATCGCGGCCCATATTAAATAAGTGTATGTTCTGTCGGGTTTTTGGAACACGGGCTGGACTTGTACACTCATGGCGGGACTCCCTGAACAATAACCAGAAACTGGTGCTTGTCTTTCTTTAATGTGAAAAGCCTAAATTGATACAATATTGTAATCACTTCCTTCAGTCCCAAGACCAATTTACAATAGACCACTGTGGTATCTTTTTTAAATGAAACACCTGCAAGTCGACACATTACTGAAGCGTATGCGCATTAGAATTCATGAATATCTGCCATCTGGCAGACACGCAAAGAATTGCAACCAATTAAATCCGAACCATTCTCAATAAACACATCAACAACACATCAACCACGCATCAACCGCGCATCAACCACGGCTGTGAATGCAACATGAATGCGGCATGAATGCGGCATGAACGCGGTGAGGTGCGTGGCATTCAAAAAAAATCCTGGAAAAATGCGGTGATGTTGGAGAATAAAAGGGGCTGCGACAGTACCATCCATGTCAATATCAGTTATGACATGATCAGGTGCGATGTCCCGCGCATCATAGCTTCATTACTCTTGACCATCGAGTGCTTTAATGTTTGTTGGTGGTGTAATGACGTATTTTGTTAACTTTTAATCGCTCTCTTCAATCTCTCATAATGATATACTGAAGTTTTTGCAACGAGTATCCTTAATGTTCATTTGCTGTGAGTATTGCAAACTTTAATAAGCCAAGGTGAAAGATTGGTCCTATCATTAGGGTAGAGGCTTCCTGCTTGAGATTGTGAGAAGGGTCAGACCCACATTTTCTAAGCAGTGATTAAGACACAAACCAGTTATGTAAACAGCTAACCGCCTATCCAGGTGAATGGGCATTAAGGTGTCTTGTAACATAACACCTCTGGGTAAGTATGGGCCTAATTCTTATGACTCACCTAATATTTCATATGACTGCCAGTCACCAAGTGCAGAATATTTTTTATTACAATACTTTGCAACCTAATTATTATCTCAATAGTATTATACATTATGTGCATAGCTGGCTAATTAAAAGAAAAAAAAATGGGCATTCTAAACGTCCTATTGACAACTTTACTGTTTTCCCCTGTTTACTGAATAGTAAAGAACTTTAGCCACAAACATTATGCATTCCATTTCTGCAGTTTCATACTACAGATGTGGCGCGATTTAAGTTTCACCGTGCGGCATGTGGACAGTGGCCTAAGTGTGGCTGTGATCAAGGCAAAGGGCAATCACGGCCCAGTGCAAAGTGAATTTCCCAGAAGCATTAATGCAGCGGGCGGCCCTGCTTCTGAATTGGACACAGTAGCGTTAATCCTACTGGTACACCACCCATCTGTCAGAGCTGCACAGAGAGAGCAGAGGGAATCAGTTCCTCTCTCTGTGTGTCGCCGCACAGCTCTTACAGCAGATCTCATTATTTTTATTATTATTTTTAGTACATAGGATGGAAGCAGGGGGTCTATGTAGCTGAACTGCATTCATTTCAGGCCTTTATCTTGGCAAGCAGGGAGTCATTTTGACATAAACCATTGATTGTCACTGTGGATAACTAGACCCTCTCAATGGAGAGCCTAGATAGTCACACTGGCATTCAATAAGAAGCTGTAATTAAAAAAAAAAAAAATTAACAAAATACATGAATTACCCGCCTTCATAACCATAAGCTATTAAATCCATTGATGGCCACTGTGATTAACTATGCCCTAAATGGAGGCACAGATAGCCACATTGGCAATCAATGGGATTTCTATAGTCAATAAATGTGTTTCTTACCTTTGCCGGAATAATTGCTTATCCTCCTCATCCAACTGTTTCCCGAGATACAGGCCTTCGTATGGGTGCTGGTAACTTGGGGCTGTTTAAATGTCCCGGGCACGTGAGCTGTGACGCGGGAGATTTGAACTTGCACGAGATACCGGCACCCCATACAGAGGCCTGTACATCCAAGTTTGTGCACCACGGACCTGAAATGATTGTGATTCAGCACCAGAAACCCCCTGCTTCAATACTAAAGATAGTAATAAAAATAGTGTGATCTGCTGAAAGAGCTGTGCCGGGAGACACAGGGAGAGGGACAGCTTCTCTCTGATCTCACTGCACAACCCTTAGACTGGTGACAGCCCAGTAGAATTAATGCAGCGGGAGTTCTATTTACACTGGCGACACACTTTATTCGAGCTCGGCTAGTCCCACGAATTCGGGTATACTCGGGTGTATTGAGGTTTGTGACTGTTTTCTGCCCGAGTGCATTGTGTTATTTTCCAGGCAGGGATTGAAGCATTTTATTCCCGCTGGCTGCAATACTGCACAGTATATATATATATACTGCATTACAATTCATGAATTTATGCCATCTGGTAGACACGCGAAGCATTGCAGCCTATTAAATCCTAATCATTATCATTTAACAGATCAGCCGCCCGTCAGCCAGGCATGAACAATGGCTGGGAAGGCAAACGCAACGGGGCTTGTCTGAGGTGAGGAGCGGCGCATTCCAGGTATCTGCCAGGTACATACTGGGTATTTGCTCGAATAAAGTGTGTCGCAGCAGTACAAGCAGGGACACCTGCTGCATTAAGCTCTTCAGGGGAGCCAGCATTACTGGGCTTTTTGGAGTGGGAGAGGTGCGATCGGGCCGCGGTCAGGCTCCGTGAATCAACAGTTTCCTCGCCCCCAAACAAAACTTAAATAGCGCTATATCTGTATGTCAGTTAACTACAGTCATCAATTTTACCTGATCACATCTGTCTGTTTCTAAGCTATTCCATTAATAAACTAACCCTGTGAACTTTAATCAAAATCAAGTGTATATTAACATATTGTAAAAATATTTATGTCCTAGGGGTTATTCTCATCTACTTCTAAACAGCGTCAAAAATAATTATTCAAGGTTAACAGAAAATCAGATTATCACAGACTGCTTAGCTAACAGATCTACTTAAATGTAAAAATTAAGTACAGTGGACTATTGTAGTCTTCTAATTATGCATTTTACAGTATAGCATTGCATGATGGCTGACTTTTCTGGCTCAACGCATAAGTGTCGCTTTTCTAGGGCAAATAAACTACACTAGATGTATCAAAGAAAAATACAGCTCAACCCTGTTAGAGCGCTATCCACTACAACGCGAAATCGCTTATAACGTGGTCTGAGCATGGCTCCCGAATTGAAAGCCTCCATTTTGCCGCCTTACACTCTCCTCTTCCAGCTGTTCTGTCCACGTGCTCATCTCTCTGCCCCGTCGCGTGCCATCATTTTTTTTTTCAAACATTCAATTCAATGCTTTATTGACTACCAGACATAGACACACAATTAAACATTAATACATTTTGTACAAAACACATGCAGTGTTCTATTCTATTAAATTCTATTCTGTAAAATCTATTACCAATTGCTTTGAGTTGAAACAATGTACTGATTTTTTATTAGTTATCGGTACAGAATAGGAACAAAAATGCCTTATGACTTCCATGTATGTTAATGTAAACCCTCAAAAAGCTGTTGATTGCTTATTAGTTATACAAAAGAGGATGTAATCCTGGAAAATAACCTTCCTATGCACAGTAGAAAACAAAAACGACTCAATCATTTGTCATAGTTATGAAATAGTGTTCAGTGAAGAAGATAAGCACATTATCAAGTGCTTGAGACAGAGCAAGAATTATAATCCAAAACGCTTACATAAAATATTTTCTGATATAAAATGTTTGTGAAGAGGGAGGAAAAAACCGAGTTTTAAAACAACGTGTTATTCAGGAGTGGGAGCAGTTGAATCATTGTGTTATAAACTATGCAATCAGAAAGGGCGTTCTCGTTTTCAGGCGTGGGTTTCAGCCAGAGGACATTTTGGACACACTTTGAACAATACTTTGAACTCAAACTTTAAAGTAGACTTAGGGGCTTATTCACTAAACTTCGATAAGTGCATTAATGCACAATAAATGCCCTTTTTAGTGTGATATTGCATGTGTACCTATTCATAAAGCTCAGCTAACATGGCAATATCACACTAAAAAAGGCTTTTTAACAAGTTTTAACACTATAACAAGGCTATAACAAGTAATGCAGTAGCTGAAAAAATGTCCAAACTCACATTTTTTTGCCAGCAATTGCTATTCACTAAACTCTGATAAGCATATAGAACTATAAAAAAAAACTAGCATTCGTTTCTCACCACCTAAAGGATGGTGAGATAAAAATTGCGATATGCATAACAAGGAATTGTGTTTATTTTTACTGCAGAGGATTGATACCGTGGGTCTCCTGGAGTGCTCCACAGGGGTCTCTTGGAGCATCTGGAGCTGACCTGCATATTTATTTCAGCACTGGAGACTCCTGGATTCAATCCTATGTAGTAAAAATACAATCGGATTGGGAGTGTAGCATTTGACGCTCAAATGTGGCATCACAGGCCTTATATAAGGCAGACCCATAATATCGAGCATTGGATCTTTGGGAGATGGTCTATCTAGGTACTCTACGTGGATTCATACTTAAACCATTGGTTCAATCCCTACCATTGTATCTGAGAGATTTATCTGATGTATTAACAGTCACTCAAACACTCACTTGGTCTAATATATTCTTATGGGTTACACTAGATGTCATGTCACAATTTAGGCATTCAGGCCACACAACACTTTTTACATCACTCCAATCTTTCCATGGCACAGAACACCTTTATCACTGATGTGGTCATATTCTTTTTTTCTTATAAACACGTGCCACAGCTATGGGCACTTCTTTTGCATCTTTATATGCAAAGTTATTTATGGGTTTCTGGGAAGCCACTTTCATTTATGGGGACACCAATCCATATTGAACTAACATTATCTTTTACCTTCGTTATATAGATGATCTTATTTTAATGTGGCAGGGAGACAGTACAACATTAATGTCTTTATTGATTATCTGAATAACAATGTTTATAATTTAGAATCCACTCACCAATTTCATAGACATCATATTAATTTCTTAGATTTCAACCTATACATCGATATGGATTGTCAAATACAACCTTATTTTTTCCGCAAACCAAACTCCCACAACTCTTTCCTCAGAGCAAACAGTGCACACCCAAGATCGCTACTGAAAGGCATTCCGAAAAGGACAATTTCTAAGATTGCGTCAGATCAGTTCCAATGAAGAATCTTTTTTGGAACGCTCTGATGAACTAAATCAAAGATTTTTTTGTCATAAGGTTATGATCGGGAGTCACGGGAGACCACGTTTATTAACACCTTTTAATACCGGGATTATTGATTGAGCAAAGCAGGGAGGTAAAATAAATTGTAATTTATTTCAGGAAAAGACATACACACAATATACCACAATTTACAGAGTTAACACACTTACTGGTAACGGGGCTAACGAATAAACTTGTCCGTTAAATGAAATTCTTAAAAATGACCTCTGTAGGAGCCCTTTCCAATGACCGGTAGGTACTCACGAAAGACCTGGAACTGATTTCGGCATGCAATGCCAGGCACGACTGCTACGTTCTTCAGAATTGGGACTGAGAAGAATTCTTGAGTCAAAATATTTGAAGCTGACTCGCTTCTTTTCAATACAGAGCATCGTTGAATTTGCTGCTGATGGTATGGCATTTGGAATCTGCGCTCCTCATTGGCTGCAAGGTTTCTTATGGGTTTCAGGGTCCCATTCACAAACCTCTACAGCCTATCAGAGCGTGGGGATTTCCCTGCCAGCCAATCACCGATTTGCCAGTATTGTTAAACCGGGTGGGTACCTTTTCTCATTCTACAAAGGGGCATGTGCTAACCTAGCACCTCTGCTTCTTTGCATACTGAGCCCACCTGCTGTCCAGGCTCCACAGAGTCTGGGTTTGGGCAAATGGTGGCCGGATAGCCCTCTGTTACCCATGACGGAAATACTCAAGGATAAATACAGTACTCCTCCTGTTCTAACACCTTGACATCCCTGAGGCTTTCAAGTCAGGACTCTGCACAGACCCATAGGCACCAAGCTTGGTAGACATTGGTAAAATATACTGTGTCCTGTCTTCTGTATGATAAAAATATATAAGTCCGAGGAGACTTCCGGTGATGTCACAGAGAATGGTCGGGTTGTAGAGGAGCTCCCGAAAACCCTCGACAATAATCCGCCTGATAGAGCACCCACCGCCACCAAAATTCTTCAAAAACACCCCCAAAATACCCAAGAACCGGGGACCATGCCATCAAAGGGAAAAGCGACCCAGATTCAGGGGGTCACCAAGTACTTTACCCCCGCACCGCGCCTGCTGGAGCCGATCTGCAATTCACAAGATGGCGCCGAGGAGGCTATGCAAACCACAAACGTGGAACCAGCACCAGATACAGACAGACAAGAATCGCTGGAATTCGGCCTAAATAAACAATACTTTGATGCCCTCTTTCTCAAAATGAGGAGGGGAGTCAAGGAGGATGTGAATACCGCCCTAGAGGGCTTAAGGGCAGATATCAATGGCCTCACTAAGCACACAGATGTAATAGAGCACAAGATAAGAGACGTAATCGGATCAAAAAATAACACAGAGGAGGAGGTGATCAGACTGGGCCAAGTAATCGAAGAGCTAAAGGACGCCCTGGAGGACCATGAAAACATGGACCGTAGGCAAAACCTACGGATAAGAAATATACCAGAAGAAATCTCCCCTGAGGTCCTCCAGCCTTACCTTCACAAACTGTTCCAGTCCCTGGTTCCTGACCTAACGGAGCACGATATACAGATGGACAGGGCTCACCAAGCTCTAGGCCCCAAATCCACTGATCCCAACCGTTGCAGAGATGTGATTATCAAATTCCACATGTATTCGGCCAAAGAAAGAATCATGTCCGCGAGCAGAAACCCCCCTAGAAACCCCCTCCCACCCCCATAGATCCTTCCTCCTCCTCCCTCCTCTCCCCTCCCTCCCTCCCCCCTGGAGCATCCCCATCCCCCCCCTCCTCTCCCCCACAACCTCTCAACCTACCTATAACCGATACCAGTCACCTACTCCCCGCCTTACCACCTCCCCTAAATACTTACCTTGCTCCCGGATCGAGGTGGCGCCTACCCGACGTCCCCTCCTGGGGCCAGATCTGCTCCCAAGGCATGCTCCTGCAGTTCTGCGAGCCCGGCTCCTGTTTGGGGCGGCTCCTGGGAAACACCCATCTCACCGCTCTCCCAGCTGCACTCCCTAGCAGATCAGCTGGTCGATGGACAAGCAGGCACCCATATCTCAGGACTGCTCCCCTTGAATGTGATGGCAGAAGTCATTACCACCCCCACCATGGTCTACCGGGTGCCCCGTACAGACTGTTTCCTTGGGGACTGGGAGAGCAAGGTTGTATGTGCCTATCACCCTCATTACCCAGTGTTCAAGATAAGCCCCCCCCAACAGCTACCTATTGCACACACAGAGCTAGCAGGTTCCATAAGGCACCCACCAACAACAGTTTCCCATTCCTTCCCATCCTCCCTAATCACTCCCTCCCCCTGCTTCCCGCACCCCTCCCTCCCAATCCCCCCTACCATACCCCCCCAGGCCCTCCCAGACTTACATAGGGCAGCTCTAATGAACACTGTGAGTAGCCTGAAAGTAAAGGACTAAGGGGCAGAGGTATTCACATTGATGTTTCTCTACAAACCACCACCTCCCCCCCCCATCCTCTGAGTCAAGAAATTGAAGCAGTACACAAGACTTAAAGCAAAAGAAATGTATGGTTTACACAAACATGCAGAGGTTTCTAATGTACCCCCACAACTGTGTAGGTAGCTACCATTTCATAATCAACTGTTGTATCTACAAAATGTCTTCCAACATCAATAAGGTCAAAACCCATATCTTCCCCCTCGTCCCCCCCTCCACCTCCCCCCTCCGCTCTCTCCCCCTCCCCCTCTCCTCGACGCCCCCCCACGCCCCCCCCCCACCCTATGAGATAAGTCTTCAAGGCAGCAAAGTCAAAGAACTGCAAGGTTTTTTACTAACATACAGAAGTTTCTAATGTTCCCCACAACTGTGAATGTAATTACATTTCCTAATCAACTGTCACATCTACAAATGCCTTGTATCACCAATATGGTCAAAACCCATATCCACCTCCCCCTGCCCCCTCCCCCTCCCCTCTCTCCCCCACTTTCCCCTCCCTCTCCCACCCCTGTCCCCCTCCCCCCCATCTTCTCCCCCCCTCACACCCCTCCCCCCTACCCTCTGAGCCAAGTTAACGAGGCAGCACACAGGACTCAAAGTAAAAGAAATGTACTGTTCAAACCAACATACAGAGGTTTCTAATGTTCCCCACTACTATGAATGTAACTACCATGTCATATTCACCCACAAATGTCTTGTAACATTAATAAGGTCAAAACACATATTTAAACCCCCTCCCCCTCCCCCCTTTCTCCACCACTGCCCAGCCCCCTCCCCCCTCCTCCCCCATCTCCCCCTGACTAAGCAGGATTTCCCATACTCTAGTTACTGCTCTCCAGTCAGAAAATAATATCCGCAATGTATGATACAAGTGTCAAGAGTAGACTTAAGTGTAAAACAGAAGGGCAAGGCACCTGAAAGGTGCAAGTCAAAACGCCCCCCCATCCCTCCTCAAACCTCCATCACCCCTTCTCCCCTCCCCCTTCCATCCTCCCCACCCCCTCTCTACGCCAGGTTCAGGCTCCCAGACCATACTCAATACTCAGGTCCACAAAAGGTTCACTAAGAAATGTTGACCAATTTCACCTATCAAAATTTGTCTGTAAACGGTTTTAATGTTTCATTTTATAGAGGGTGCTCGACCCTCTGTCTGATCCCAATCCATGTTCTGTGCCCCGGAAGGCTTCCAATGAGCAAGGTTATCTCTTTAGGGCTCGTTTAGGGATCGTTGAAGGCCCGCCCGTCTCCGCCTTCCCTCATGTGCCCCCCTCCCAACCCCCCCTCAGAAATACGGTTCCGATGCCCCTCCTTCCACTCGGCGGATCCTCATCAGCCCTTAAGAATCAGGTGCGAGGCCTACTCACCTTCCTCACATCCCCCCCACACCCTCTCCAGGGGCCCCAGGTCCACCAGCTCTTGTCATGGGAAATCCAAGAGCCTCTGAGCTTATAGCTCCAAAAAAGCTGCAAGATCCCAAATGACTGCCATAAAACTAATCTCGCTCAAAGTAAAAGGTCTTAACTCAGACAAAAAAAGAAAACTGGCACTATTAGAGTTTAAAAAATCAAAAGGCGACATCATCTTCTTCCAAGAAACCCACTTTAACTCCCCTGTGCCACCAAATACATTCAAAAGTGTATTCCCTCCAAGCATTTTTTACGTCCTCCCCAAGCAAAAAAAAGAGAGGTTGCTATTATAATAAGGAATAATGTCCCTTGCGCCCTCACCAAAACTCAATCTGACCCAGATGTACGATACCTGATAATCCAGGGTACCCTCGTGGGCTCCCCCATAACGCTTATCAACATCTATGCCCATAATGAAAACCAAACCCCGTTCCTCCAGAAACTACTTGACTCTCTGGAGCAATAGGCCCTTTCCTCCCTAATTGTCGGAGGGGACTTTAATATGGCCTCCCACACGTAAGATAAATCTGCAACCCCTGCCAACCCTCCCTCCACTAACCACCCACTACCCACCTTACCCAAGCTCAAAAGAAAGCCAAAATATGTAGGGACATAATGGCAGAATTTTCCTTCGTAGACATATGGAGGGCTCAGCATCAGGGTCAAAGGGACTTCACCTTTTTCTCCCCCCCCCTCAGCAGTCCTACTTGAGGATCGACTACTTCCTAGGTACCAGCAACATCCTCCAGGCCTCCTCCCACTCAAATATAGGCCCAATCACCTGGTCTGACCATGCCCCCATCGATCTCACACTCTCTCTACCCTTTGTAAAGAACAACCCTTACAATTGGAAGCTAAACGACTCTCTGCTCCACTGCCCAGAAACAGAGTTGCTAGTGAGGAAAAAACTCTTGACCTTCTTTCTAATCAATAAGGGTTCAGTCTAAGCTCCCAGCAATGCTGTGAGAGGCCCATAAGGCCTCGATCAGGGGCAAAATAATCTCAGTCGCTGCCTACAAAGAAAACAGAAACTCAAGCTTCAAAAAGACCTTACAGATAAAATTATGCCACTTGAACAACAACATAAGCTCACAGCCTCCAAAAAAATACTCAAACAACTAAACCAAACAAGAGCAGCCCTCAAACACACCCAGCTCGAAGAGGTAGAGAGAGCACTGAGATGGACCAGACAGAAATTCTATGACAAGGGCAACAAGGCTGATAGGCTTTTAGCCACAAAACTTAGAGGCACCCGAGTCAAATCCCAAATCTCCAGAATCCGTATTAAAAACGGACAAGTCTCATACATAGAGAAAGAAATAGCACAGGAATTTGCGGATTTTTACTCCGACCTCTACAATCTACACCCGCCTAGCCATGACCCGGTATCCCTCGAGACAATCACACAATACCTGGAGCAATGTAACCTCCCATCCCTTACTAATGAGGAAATAGACAACCTAAACAAAGAAATCTCCCACGAAGAATTATCAGGAGCCATTGGCTCCCTTAATTTAACCAAAACGCCCGGCCCGGACGGATTCTCCAACGCTTACTATAAAACATTCTTGCCGATTCTCTCCCCTACCTACTAGATATGTTCAATTCTTTCCTGCAAAGGGAACCGATCCCCTCTACAATTACTGTGGAAAACCAAGCTATTATCCACAAGGAGAGCAGAGACCCCCTCCTCTGTGGCAATTATAGACCAATCTCCCTACAAAACACCAATCTTAAAATCTACATCAAGATCCTTGCAAACAGGCTTAACCCGATTCTCCCACGTCTCATTCATATAGATCAAGTAAGATTTGTGTCAGGTAGACAGGCCTCTGACAACACCCGCAAAATTGTGGATATCATAGACCATGTGCATCTCACAGGAACCAAAGCAATGATCCTTAGCCTCGACGCAGAAAAGCGTTTGACAGAATCAAATGGTTCTTTTTAGATCAAACAATGCTGAAGTTCGGCTTCAGTGGTCCCTTCCTGCAGGGGGTCAGAGCCCTCTTCCAAAACCCAACAGCATATGTTAAAATTTCAGGTGGCTATTCGGACCCAATTACGATCAGAAACGGGACCAGACAGGGCTGCCCTCTTTCCCCACTGCTATGCGCCCTAACAATCGAACCACTAGCGGCCACAATAAGGGAAGATAAGAGCATAAAGGGAATTCGAATTGGTGAAACAGAATACAAAATCTCTCTGTTTGCCGATGATGGGATTCTGACCCTCGCGGACCCTCACACCTCCCTCCCCAATCTCCAAAGATTATTATATCCATTCGGCACGGTCTCTGACTATAAAGTCAATATGGACAAGTCAGAAGCTCTCAATGTATCCCTACTAGATCAGGAATGGAAACTCCTACAATCTAACTATAAATATAGGGGGAGCACCACTCATTAATTACATAGGAGTAAGAATCTCAAGCACCTATGGTTCCCTATACCATTACAACTACCCCCCCCAAACCTGTTTGACCAAATCAAAAAAGATTTAGAAACATGGAAAAGGTTCCAAATTTCCTGGTTCGGAAGAATTGTTTCAATTAAAATGAACATCCTTCCGAGACTACGTTATTTTTTTCAAACCCTCCCTATAACCGTCCCATTAGCAGCCCTGAAAAATATCCAGGCCCTTATGTTCCAATTCATCTGTAACGATAAATGGCCAAGGGTCCCTAGGTCAGTGATGCTGTCCCCAAAAGCGGCGAGAGGAGGTCTGGGGGTACCCGACGTGGTCAGGAACTATCTTGCGGCCCAGCTGAAGCAGACTGTAGTTTGAAATTACGACCCGGCCTCCACCTGCTGGCTAGCAATCGAATCACATCATGCTGCACCCATCACCCTCCAGGTCCACCTTTGGTCCCCGGCAGGAAGGGAGGGAGGATCACGGCGGTTTGATCTCAGGGCAGTGAGATGCACATGGGTCATCTGGCTCAAAAGCAAAGGGAAGTATGACCTGCTAGCTACCCCATCCCAACTTACCCCCATCTTTGGAAACCCACACTTCCCGCCTGGGTGCTCCAAAAAACAATTTGATCAATTCCAAGGTCTAGGTATAAGGCTGATTGCAGATCTGCTGAAGAAAGAGGAGATTCTCTCCTTTAAGGAACTTCGAGACAAATGCAAATGCCAAGGTCTCCATTTGTTCAAGTTCCTACAAATTAGGCACTTCCTCCTATCCCTCGCCCCAAACTCTAAATTCCTCACATTAACCAGGTTTGAATCCCTATGTAGAAAAGGTTCCTATCAGAGAGGTCTGATCTCAGAGATCTATAGGGGGGTGGAATCGGCAACCGACCCCCCAACCCACCATTATATGCAAAATGTACCGATAGATATTGATGAGTGGGAGGATATCTGGAAGTTGGCCACAAAGACTTCAATCAGTACAGTGACAAAATAGAACATCTAAAAATATTATTCCAGTGGTACCTGACCCCGGCTAGGCTGAGCCAGATCTTCCCCGGCACTCTCGACCTGTGCTGGAGGGGATGTGGTCATAAGGGAGACATGGCCCACATTTGGTGGTCATGTCTGGAGATCCAGAGGTACTGGACTATGATCCAGATGCTCCTACAAGAGACCATGGGGCTTCTTTTCCTATTAGACCCCTTGACCTTTGTGCTGAGCAAACCTATCAACGACCTGCCCTCCTATGAGTAGACTTGTAACAGCTATCCTAACCGCAGCCAGATGCTTAATAGCGGCGGCATGGAAACACATCGAAGTCCCAGCGAGAAACACGGTATTAAGAATAATAGACGAAGTAATGTCTATGGACAAACGTACAGCTATGCTCCATAAAAAATTGCCACAGTTCTGGAATACCTGGGACCCCTGGAGCGGACCACTTGGACTTGGCCTGCATTAGGCTGTCCACAAACTGTTGGATAAGGAGAAAGGAATCAGAGAACCCCCCCCCCAGGAACTCCCCCGCCCCCCCCCAGTATGTCTACCTTCCACCCCCCACCTCCCTCTTTCCCGCTCCCTACTTATTGAAATACACCCTTCTAGGAAAAACACTATGTTAAACTCAGTTGAGAAATCATGTCATGTGCCTATGACACTGTTGTATTCATGTGGATGTATGTTGTTCGCAATAAAAAAATTGACGCAAAAAAAATATATAAGTCCCTGTTCTGGTGTCAGTGATGGAGTGAGGGTATATGTTGCCTACACTCACTAGCCTCATTCTTGGCACACTGTAGAAATTACTTTTAAAACTTTTACACACAAGAAACCACTCTCAGCTTTATCACATAGCTGGAGCACCCCCTCAACAATTATACCAGGTCCAGGGTACCTGGGCACCTCTCCTTATACTAGGGACACCTATTTATACTAGGGACCCCGTGTGTGATTGCAGGTATACATTAACCCATCATGCCCGTTTACCTTGTCTGGAAGCTGTTGCAGCAGGAATCCTGGCGGTGAGTCGTAATAACGTATTCAGAGTCAGAGTTTGTCCAGAGCAATGTGCTTGGCTGCATCCAAGAATCTCACTCGATTCCCGGATCCAACTCCTGGGATATCCCATAACTCTGGAACCCCGATACATACTGTAGTGCTGACGAGTATTCTAAAATAAATCTGGGGCAATCACCAACAAGCCCCAGGTACATGCTGGGTACATGCTGAGTACATGCTGCAACATTTCAGTGACATTTCTGCAGACAGACTAATGGCCCATCGGATTAACAGTGGGGGTCCCTGGCAGTCCCATTCAAACACATGCTGTGTTAAAAAATCACAAGAGTATACCTCTCACTACCAACCAGGGTAATTTACCAAACATCTGTTCATACCTCAGACCTCATCATGTATATGCTCTTAAGCGTCACTGCCCGTGCTAGGCATTTGGTGTCAGGACATCACGGCAATGTTCCACCCTACGTGTTCACAGTATTCTATAGATTTGTCCCCCATATATGTATATACTGTGTAGCCGAGCCCCCTGTTTTCCCTACCGTAGGTGCGGGAAGCTGGCGGCTAGGTGCCGGAGCGCTCTGGTGCAGGCAGTGGCCATCTTAAAATGTTGCGCATGTGCAGTACGGACATCGTGCATGCGCAGTGTGTGCAAAGTTACGCCGGCCATCTGCAAGAGTCACACGGAGCAACATGTCCCAGAGTCCTCAGGGGGAGGGCTTACCACGTGGGGTATCACAGTGAATAGGGCTCCCAGCAGAGAGAAAATGCAGGGATAGAACTTTGGCGCGCAAAAGACCCGTGAGCAGTCGGAATGCAACAGGCAAGGTAGTGTCCAGGGAGCAATGATTCCCTGGACTAGGCCTACAGTAGGTTTGCCCCTTAGGCCCTGAGTCGCCATAGCCTGAGTATTTCAGGGAAGGCCACAGCATAGGGACACTTCCCTTTAGTACACAGTGGTACTATTGCACCAGTGATCAGATGGCCATGTGGTGCCCTGTGGCCTGGGACCAGGCCACGGCGCTATAGACATTGTGTGGACCCTCCAGCTGGAGCTCACATTTCAAAAGGCGGATTGGATGCGTAAGGAGTGAGGGGATTATTGGAGGCCCCATATCGTGGGATCAGACTGATCCTCTATTTCATCAGCTACACCTGGTACAGGAGTGGTCAGGCAGGTATAAAGTGCACCAACGTTCACAGGGGCAGTCCTACCTCATACATTGGGTTGGATTGACACTGGGAAGGACACCAGGTATATTGGTGCCACCACACCCTAAGTTCTTTGGGGGTATTCACCCATGTTATTGTTGTATTATACTGTGTGGTACAGTTATATAGTTATTGTGTGTGAACAAGGGGCACAGGCTTATATGTGTGTAAACCATAAGTGTCCAACCATCATTGGTTATAATATCCCTGTTCTCTATGTCTGTATTAGATCAGTATACTTGTATGCCAACCCTTTCCTGGTATGTGGGACTCTAAGGACAAACATTAGCTGAGCCAGATTACTAGTGTTATAACCTGACTACTGTGCTCACAGCCTTTGTGCCACTGATAAACCATTGATATATAGGGCTAGGCCCTGTTTCAAATTCATCTGCTTTACTAGGATTTCCAGGTGAAGGAACAGACTAGATATGGATATTTAGTCTAGTGTATAGTAATACACGATTTTGAATGGTCAGCAGATCACAGTAACATGCTTGCAACTGAACATTCATTCCGGGACACTTTTTTCCTACAGTAATGTTCCCCGATGTACAACAGGCTAACACTCACAGAAATTGGTAGCTCAATTATACATACCTTACATGTAGGTGTGATCCGTTTGACATTTTAACGTGATAACGCATGTAGCTTTACATTACAAACATTTAAACGTCTTTAATAAGATGGAACAGTATAATGATAGGCTATCTTTGACAGAGGTACTTTAGTTGTTACAGATCATATCACAATTTGATCATGAGTCCACTAGAGATAGCGCTCCATTTGGTTTTTAAATTTGTCGTGTTTGGAGTTCATTTGTTTCTGTAATAAAATGTATTAATTTTGATAATATTAGTAGGGGTGTGTGCGTTAATTAGGTTCTTTTCTCTCTCGTGTTACTCAATATGCTATTACCCCGACAGCACCACTCTAGTAAGTCTAAACTATTTTGGCAGGCTGAGCAGGGATATCTCTGTTTGTGTGTGTGTACTTCCCTGGATTAAACCTTGGTTTGCCCCTTAGGCCCCAGCTAGGCCCTAAGTCACCATAGCCTGAGTATTCCAGGGAGGGCACCAGCATAGGGACACTTCCCCTTAGTACATAGTAGTTCTATTGCACCAGTGATCAGACGACCATGGGGTGCTCTGCGGCTTGGGACCAGGCCACGGCCCTATAGACATTGCGTGAGACCCTCCAGTTGGAGCTCACCCTTTAAATGGCGGATCGGATGAGTAAGGAGTGAGGGGATTATTGGAGGCCCCATGTCGTAGGATCAGACTGATCCTCTATTTCATCAGCTACACCTGGTACAGGAGTGATGAGACAGGTATAAAGTCCACCAACTTTCTCATGGGTAGTCCTACATAATACATTGGGTTGGATTCACATTGGGAAGGACACCAGGGCTATTGGTGCCACCACACCCTAAGTACTTTGGGGGTATTCACCCACTTTATTGTTGTATTATACTGTGTAGTACAGTTATATAGTTATTGTGTGTGTTCAGTAAATACTAATTGTAAACCTTGTGTGTATTCATTTCTGTAATAGTTCTTGTGAGGGGTTATCCCGCCAACGCTGGGATCCCTCAGAGGTGAAGGCGCAGCACTAGAGAAAGTGCTCACCCCAGGCTCCTAGTGGCAGAGTCTTAGGCCTCCTGTGAGCAACAGGTATAGCAGCACACGTAGTCGCCCAAGTAGTTTCTCTTAGGCATAGGGAAAGGGGGCTACAACTGTATACTAATGTTTTTTTATATGCTATTAGCAAAAGCGGTCATGCAATAGTAAAACACATATAAACACACACCAGTGATAACCGGTGCAGTAATATCTGCTACATCAAATTACAAAGCAGATAACATTTAATTGAGTTAACTCTTATCTACTATTATAGGTATAGTGAATTGGATGTGCTGATAATAATAGCTAATTAGCATGACCTTGGAGCCTGCGAGGATGCTCCCCCTCTGATCCCACCCTCACCCCCTTACACACATAAATAAACACACGACAAATGTCTGGAGGTTCAAGGGCCACGGCTTTTTTTACACAAATAATAATAAACCTTGATGAGTGCTACCCCTGCCAGTGTGCTCTCCCACCCGGGTAAAGGCCATTGGCACCCCAACCATGGCCCGCACACCCACCAAGCCGGGCGCCCGTTGGCCTGGCTGTTAAGTGATACTGGGCTCAGGGAATCACGCACAAATGAGCCCTGCCCACTCGCTCCCCACTGAAGGCTTTAGGGGTTATCTGCACCACAGAGCCCCCGCTGGCAAGGTTACCATGCACTCACCCCCACAACAGCCACCGTGACGAAGGCAACACCTGCCTTTAAAATGTCCACCTCAGGTATGTCAACGTCAAAGTCTTTCTTTTATCCACATCCCTGAAAGGGGGAAAAAATACAGCATACACAATATAATTAAACTCTGTCATGTTTATCACACAAAGGGCCGGGTGGGTGGGAGTTCCATCCCGTGCCAGACTGCCTTCCCCCTCCCTGCCCAGTTTAAATCCCCCTAAGCCCAACCCCCCTTGGCATGGTGGGAAGAAAAGGGGAAGGGGGGGCACAGGCAGAAGGGAGGGGAAGCAGTATCCGGCCGGCTGTGACGGCAATGCGCATCCTTGCGCTACAGGTGAGGGGACCCCGCGGGGGGGCTAAAGTGGGAAAAGGAGGGAGCCTGGCCTCAGCGGTCATAAGCCCCGTCGCTGAGGGACTCCAAGCTGCCTTTCATTTGTACAGTATATTTTTTTTGTGTGAGTGCAGCTAAGGAAGCTGTTTTTCTATTCAAATGTGCCCTTGAATTACTACACATTCTAATATATTTTTTTCCACACAAGATCCTGTCCATATTAGGGAGCACTATGTACTCTTTCCTCTATTTGCTCCCTTTCCTCTATTGGAGCTGCCATTATGCAGATAAAACTGTACTCTGCCTTTGGATTTTTGGGACTCAAGCGCACGATATTTAACTTTTTGGCAATAACAAATCTTGAGCATTCCACTAAGGCTGCGGCCAGACAGGGAGCTGGCACACTGGCACTCATGTGTGGTGACATCGCGCTCGCTGCTTGGCTGGGAGATTTGTGGCCGGCTAGGCGCGCTCGCTGGGGAGGCAATTCGGGGGGCGCGGCCATGACGTCACGGAGCTGTTTCATCCTCATTGGGCGAACCACTCACGTGACGCGTGAGCGACAGTCAAATTCAATTTTGCTTGCTTTGGCAAGCAGCTAAGTGCCGAGCATGCGCAGGCGCTCGCTCATGCTGGCCACACACGTTACTGCAATATGTTTCATCGCGGCCAGCAGGAGTGCGCTCACCCGCTCAGCGCCATCCTGGCCACAGCCTAACCCTAGGGTGTGCAAACTTTTCTGTTTGCTCCCCCTTGTCTGCTCTCCCCCCTACTCGTGCCCCCTCCTTATCTGCTCTCTGGCAGTGTCATATGATGTCACAATGTCATGTGACTTTGCGTTGCCATTTAACGCCGCATTGTCGCCGTCGTCAAAGAGCCGGCTGAGAGCAAGTAAGAGAAGTTACAGAGGAGACACGCCTCACCTGACACTGGGGAAGAGCGCAGGGCCTCTGTAACCCCTGCGCCCCCCTAGAAAATCCTGCACCCCCAAGTTTGTGCACCCTGCTCTAGGCTACCTACATCTTTTATCATTTTGTTTACCCCCTAAAGTGTCAACCCCTATCTCATCTACAAAAATACGTACAGGCATACCCGCATTAACGTACGCAATGGGTCAAGAGCATGTATGTAAGACGAAAATGTACTTAAAGTCAAGCACTACCTTTTTTCCACTTATCGATGCATGTACTGTACTGCAATCGTCATATATACGTGCAGAACTGATGTAAATAACACATGTGTAACAGGCTTTTTAGTCTCCCCGCTTGCGCACAGCTTCGGGAAAGGTAGGGAGCCGGTATTGCTGTTCAGGACGTGCTGACATGCGCATGCGTGAGCTGCTGTTTGCCTATTGGGCGATATGTCCTTACTCACGAGTGTACTTAAAGTGAGTGTCCTTAAACCTGGGTATGCCTGTACTCCCTTCCAGACCATTTGTAATGTTATTAATAACAGTATTAAAGTGCTGGTCCCAGTACAGATTCCTGGGGGTCTTACAAATACTAAGTGAACATATAAAGTAGCAGTGCACCAATTGCAATGTGAGTAAATTTGTCACTTATAAAGTGAAATAAATGTCTGTGCTGACCCATACCAAGTGATTTAGACACAAATATACATTAAATTATTAATGAGTATCCTGAGGTTCTTCATTGGTCACGTTCCCCTCCCAATCATTTACCATAATTCTCTGTTGCCTGTCCTACAACTAATCCTATCCATTCAGTCACTGTATCAGACTTCTATGTGGGAGAGAATAGAAAGCAAAAGGCTTTCCCTTTCCTTTGTATAGCACTTGTTTATCTGCCAAATTAACCCAACCACTGTGTTGCACCTGTCTTGTGCTCCTAGTATCTGTGCAATCACTCCCTTTAACCTTTGCCTCCGTACCTGCTACAGACCACAGTTTTGCAACCGGGAGACTTTAGTAAATAACCTCTTATTCCTGATTTTCGACCTTTTATAAGCTCATTTACCTCCTGCACACCAAATTTCATAATGCCATAATGCAGTGGTGGTTTTTTTGAGTCGTTCTTTATCAGGTGTATGGGCTTCAGTATATTCACTGACAGGACCTGTCTGTAACCTTTAAGTTACTGTATTTCATTCTTGTTACAAGATTAGAAACAATAGATGTGCTCTATTTATATGTTTCACATCTGCCTTTTCTATGCAAGACATTCTATATTGAATCAAAACCTCACTATTATATGGTGCCTTTCTTTTACAGTGCTGGAATAGGTCGTACTGGTTACTATGGAAACAGCCATGTGCCTAATTGAACAAAATCAACCTGTTTATCCATTAAACATTGTGAGACCAGCGTGTTACCGTATGATCGTTCAAACATAATTAAGATACATCTATGAATACAGCACATTAATTTAACTTATTTACTTCATAGTGACTTTTGATGTCAGGATTTGTATATTTATTATCACTACTAATTATATGGGAAAAGGCTTGTGTGAAAATGAATTGAATTGTTGAGGATACAGTATATAGTATATATATATATTATATATATATATTGTAGCCGGTATCCCTGCTTACCTTTGCTGTTGGTGGGGGAGCTGCTGGCTTATCCGTTGTGCCACCTGAGCTACGGGCAGACCCGGCAAGGTATAGAAAGCTCCGGAGCTTCGCTGAGGATGCCGGTGTAGGTTGCCGCCATTTTGTTTTCTCGCGCATTCTCAATGGAGCAGGTGGCCAGTTAGTGCCGCAGCCATTAGACAGGCTCCACATGAGACTACATGTCCTAGAATCGAATGGGGCTGCTCACACATGGAGCAGAAGAGCCAATAGGGCTCAAGGATTCAAAGAGAGGGAGATATAGATATATTTGGCACGCTAGGGACCACACCAGTAGGAGCAGGGACAAGGGGTGAGGATGTGTTCAGAGTGTCAGTGGCCCCTGAATTAGGCCAGATATCTCTCTAGATCCCAGCTAGGCCCGGCTAGGCTCAGGCTCAGCTTGTGGTTGCTACAGGGAAGGCCCATAAATAGGGACGCTTCTCCAATATCAAGCATCAGTATTAGTGCATCGATGACGGACGCCACGTGGTGTGCACAGCCTGCGGTCTGGGACCAGACCACAGGCATATAATAGACATTAAGGGACACCCTCCAGCGGGAGCTCCCTCAAGAGACGGCCGCCTACAGACAGGAGAGAATCCGGTAGACTGCATCGTGGGATCACGTTGCGGTTCTGAGGATCCACTATTCCAAGTCGGACTGGTCTGGGCTAAGACCAGGAAGGGACCCAATGTGCAACAACGGCAACACACAGGGGGTAGCTCTACTCCACACACTCTTTGGGTGGGCCTTGTCTGTGTGCACTAGAGTGTCTAAGTGCCCAGGCACCTCAGTACTTTAGGGGTTCCACCGGGTGGTGTATATTGTGTGGGTATTGCATTGTGGGGGTCTGTATTATTATTGTGGTATAAAGTTACTGTATATGTTCAGTAAATATAAGTTAGTCATACTTATGTGTGTATATTTATTTACTGATTGTATTGGTTCCTGTGAGGGGTTATCATGCTGTGCTAGGATCCCTCCCAGGTGGAGGTGCTGTAACCATGGAGCACGCGATCACCCCAGGCTCCCAGTGGCAGAAAATTAGATCTCATGTACGCTAAACAGGTAACCAACACGTGTAGCTCCCTTAGTCACGGGGGTATGGGATACAGAACTTCTATCCTCTTGTATAAAGATAAACATAACGATCAAACTTAACTGATATCTGGGTGCATGCTGGCCAGTCCAGGTTCACCTCTCTCGGACAAGAGTTTATACACATTGAATGATATCCACAGCACTCCAGTTGGTGAAAGTGTCAAATTTATTTAGCCCATCTTACAAAAATGAGTAATACCGAAAAAAACAAAAAACTTTATCATCAACCAGAGTATTGTGGACATCATGCAATATGTATTGTGACAAAAGTACCTTTTTGCTATGTACCTTTCGTCCAGGGGTCACCACTTTCACACAGCTTTCCAGGTAGGGGAGACAGTCCACAGATGTGAAAAATAAAGCTTTGGCCTGTTTATTTTGCAATTAAGACGTTACAGCAGAAAATATAAATAAATCAAAACAAACAAAATTCTTGCTCCACCGAGGATTAACTACCCATTTGGTAAATCCTATCTACCAGGTGGAACCTTTCCCGTTTACCAACATAATACAGGCTTTTTGCAAGCACAAAAAACAGCTCCTTTAGCACAAACTTCTTTGAAATAAATTGGTCTGTATTGCTCAGCACAGAGGCAGATTTTAACAGCTGCTCCTCTTCATTAGCAGCTACAGCTGTGTGAGACCAGGGAGAGCTAAAAGTCCCGGTCTGGATTCTACCTGGCAAATCTCCAAAACGTGGAGTGGAGCACTGGCCGATCCTACTCTCCAAGTGCTCCGCCCCAGGGACCCAAAACACACCCAATAGGAAGTGCAACAATCCAAAATTAGACACTGAATCTCCCTGGGGCTTAATTATAGCAGAAACCATGCAACAATTGAGGGGCAACATATACACCCTCCTCTACCATCCCCTTATATCTGTCACTGTATGTATATATGTCTTTATTTATATAGCGCCATTAATGTACATAGCGCTTCACAGTACCTGTAGTAATACACGTGATAATCATATAAATAACAAATAATACAAATAACAGATCATGGGAATAAGTGCTTCACAGACAAAGCTTTATAAGAGAATAAGGAGAAAGAGAGGCCCCTATTGTAGCACTCCTAGTTCATATGTGATGATGAATTAATTAAAAACAGACTTTAATAAGTATTAATAACATAAAATAAAGTTGGACAAACTAACACAAACTGCCACAATAAATGATACTCCTGTGCTGGTATACACGTATGCTTATTAAGATTCATGATTAGTCAATTATATCAAGATGTAGCCTATGGCTGAATTATCTCTAGTGGCGAGAAGAAAATATCCTTCCTGATAACTACTGAGAGACATATGAGACTCATGTGAAACAGTCCACTCTAGACCAGCGGTGCGCAAAGTGGGGGGCGCGACCCCCAGGGGGGGCGGGAGATTGTGCTGGGGTGGCGCGGGCAGTTGCAGAGGCCCCGCGCTCTTCCCCCAGGCATTTAAATTAAATGCCGGGGGATCGCGTGAGGCCCCTGCAACTGTTTACTTACCGGGATTCAGCCGTCTGTGTTGCGTCGCCATGGCAACGTGGCGTCAATAGACGCCGCGGCACCATGTGACCTGACGTCACACGCCCACGCAGCGTCATCTGACGCATCTGAAGGAAGGCAGGGGGGCGCGAGAGCCGGGGGCAGAGAGACAGGGGGGCGCAGCACAAAAAGTTTGCGCTCCCCTGCTCTAGACCAGGAGTGAGCAAACTTTTTAGGCCGAGCCCCCCTTTTAATCCATGAAATTTCTCGGGCCCCCCCCTGTCTGATCAAAATCACATAAAAAAAAAACCTTTATTAAACGGTATACAATGTAAATACAAATATGTCTAAGGCCGCGCGTATAGTGCCCGTGACGGCGACGCTAACAAAAGTTGTATTTCGCTTTGCGGCGGCGGTGCGGGCGACCTGGCCATTGATTGGTTCAGGGGCTGTCACATGAGGCGACATCCCCTGAAAAATCAAATATTGCCGGCTTCAAAAAATCGCATCGCCACGTCACGCTTACTATAAGCACACGCGGCAGCGACAATGCATTTTTCGGATGACGTCGCGTCGCCGGCACTATAAGCGCAGCTTAAATACTTACATACTTCAACAGCTCGCTCTTGCAAAATTAGACTGCTTCCACGCTGCCGCTGAGAGCGGTGACATCACCAACTCTCCAAGCATGAGCACAGGGTGTCCTGCATAATTTTGCAAGCACGAGTGGGGAAGTGTTTACACTTTTTTTACCTTAATTCTGTACATTCATAGTATGAGTGATAAAGTGGCAGCCTACCCTTTCACTTGCAGAGGATCGCAGCGAAGCAGGTTGCCAGCGGAGGAGAGCAGCAACACAGCGTTATTGTAGGGCAGACACCGGAGGGAGGGGCGTTTGACATCACAGGGCTCGCGCGTGCTCCTCCCCCGTACCTCCGAATTATGTGACCGCCACCTGCACTATTCTGTTCGGCCGCGTGCGCACATCTTTTTCGCCTGCGCAGCCAGGTTTTGCCGCACGTGCCCCGCCTAAATAATCTTGCGCCGGGGCGACCCCCCTCAGATTGTGCACCGCTGCATTCAATCACCACCAACACAGACACAATACACACTGCAGTCATATATATACACATATATATATATATATACACACACACACACACATATATATATATATATATATACATACACACACACACACATATATACATATATATATATATATATATATATATATACACATATACATACACACACACATATACATACATACATACATACATACACACACACACACACACATACATACATAAACACACACACATACATACATACATACATAGACACACACGTAAATACATATACATATACACACTGTGACAAACGGCTTACTCCGGGGCTCCGTCGTTTGTCCGGGACTGTTTAGAACACGGTCTTTTAGGGTAGGTTAAATGATGAGGCGTCACGTACTGTTCCTTTAAACAGGCTATGCCTGGTTTATTCAGTCCCAGGCACTGAGACTGCCACAGTGCATACAACAGAAAACAGATCAAAACAAAAGCTGCTCACCTGAGCGATAACTTAACTTAGATATCCCTGACTCAGGGTTGGAAGTGGCTTTTCCACTTCCAACATCAAAACACGGTACTTTTGCAGTCTTACACAAATGAACAGAAAGATTGAACCTGTTTGGGGAAGAGGCTTCTCCCCTCTGTAGTTCAGCAGCCTTCCAGCCTCCTGGCTCTTGTGGGGAGAGCAGAGCAAACAGGAAATCAGTCTTTCATACCTGATTCCTAATTAGCATGACAGGTGACAGAAATCAGGCAGCAGACAAACTCTGGTCTGGATCTCTCATCCCTCAGTTCCAGCGCTTGCCAAACTGTGGGATGGAGTGTATGTATTATAAGGCTGCACTCCCAGGCCAAACAGGATAGAAACTGTCTAGTATCCTGGGAGCCCTATATACGGAATTTATTACCATCCCCTGGTTTCTGTCACATATCCTCCCCCCCAGCTCAGACCTCGAGGGATGAGCGACCATGGATATTAGGGAGTGCATCCTTGACAACCCGTCAGCATTGCCATGTTTGTGCCCTGACCTGTGTTCCACAGAAAATTTAAAGGGTTGTAGGCTTAGGAACCACCTGGTCACTCTAGCATTCTTTTCCCTGTTTTGACACATCCAGGTAAGGGGTGCATGATCTGTGACCAACCGGAATTTTCTCCCCAACAGGTAGTATTTGAGCGTCTCTACAGCCCACTTTATTGCGAGACACTCTTTCTCTACTATGGAGTAATTTTTCTCCTGGGGATTTAGTTTCCTACTTAAATAAAGGATGGGGTGCTCCTCACCTTGAGACTCCTGGGAGAGTACCGCCCCCAGCCCTACCTCAGATGCGTCGGTTTGGACTACGAACTCTTTGGAGAAGTCAGGTGTGACCAACACTGGTTGGGCACAGAGAGCTTCTTTCAGGCTTCTAAAGGCCTGTTCGGTTTCGGGGGACCACTTTACCATTAGCGGTCCTCTTGCTTTTGTGAGGTCAGTTAGTGGGGTTGCCTTAGCTGCAAAATTGGGAATAAACCTTCTATAGTACCCAATTAAGCCCAAAAAGGTCCTTACTTGTTTTTTTGTAACTGGCCTTGGCCAATTTTGTTTCGCCTCCACTTTGAGTGTTTGGGGTTTGAGTAAACCTCTGCCAATAGAATATCCCAGATACTTGGCCTCCTCCAGACCAATAGTGCATTTAGCGGGGTTAGCAGTTAGTCCAGCAGACCGGACTGCGTCAAGCACAGCTTGGACCTTTGGAAGGTGGGATTGCCAATCTTCACTATGGATTACCACATCATCCAGGTAGGCGGCAGCATACCGAGCATGTGGTTTTAAAATTTTATCCATCATTCTTTGGAATGTGGCGGGAGCTCCATGTAAGCCAAAAGGCAACACCTTATACTGAAAGAGGCCGTCTGGGGTTGAGAAGGCTGTCTTTTCTTTTGCCCTTTCTGTGAGGGGAACCTGCCAGTACCCTTTTGTTAGGTCTAGGGTTGTGAGATATCGGGCTTTGCCCAGTCTCTCTACAAGTTCATCTACCCTGGGCATAGGATAAGTATCAAATTTTGACACCGCGTTTAGTTTCCGGTAGTCATTACAAAACCTTGTTGTACCATCTGGCTTTGGGACTAAGACTATAGGGCTGTTCCACCCACTTTGGGATTCCTCAATTACACCTAGTTTTAGCATTTTTTTAACCTCTAAACTTATAGCCTTTCTTTTGGCCTCTGGGATTCGGTACGGTTTAAGGTTAACTCGGACCCCCGGTTCAGAGACTAGGTCATGTTCAATTATGCTAGTTTTACCTGGCTGTGTAGAGAAGATTTCTTTGTTTCTTCTCACTAAATTCTGAACCTCTCGTTTCTGATGAACAGACAGGGTTTCAGCTATGCTAACCTCTGGGTCAGTTTCTTGATTCTCTGACGGACCTGGGGGTACTAGGGTTAACAAGACTTCTCTATCTTTCCAGGGCTTGAGTAGGTTTATATGGTAAATTTGCTCAGGTTTCCTCCTACCTGGCTGTCTTACCTTATAATTTACTTCTCCCACTCTTTCCAAGACCTCATATGGCCCATGCCATTTAGCAAGGAATTTACTCTCCACGGTGGGAACCAGAACTAGTACCCTATCACCTGGAGAAAAAATTCTGACCCTAGCACCCTTATTATATGTATTCCTCTGTGCTTCTTGAGCTTTCTCCATGTGTTCCCTCACTATGGGTAGGACTGCAGCAATGCGGTCCTGCATCTGGGCAACATGCTCTATTACACTTCTGTAAGGGGTAACCTCGTGTTCCCAAGTCTCTTTGGCTATATCCAGTAAGCCCCTTGGGTGTCGGCCATACAATAGTTCAAACGGGGAGAAGCCTGTGGATGATTGGGGAACTTCCCTAATGGCAAATAACAGGTACGGTAACAAACAATCCCAGTTTTTCCCATCTTTATCAACCGCCCGCCGTAACATGCTCTTTAAGGTTTTATCGAACCTTTCCACTAAACCATCTGTTTGTGGATGATAGACTGAGGTTCTGAGATGCTTGATTTTTAGGAGTTTACATAGCTCTTTCGTTACTTGGGACATAAATGGTGTTCCCTGGTCAGATAGAATCTCTTTAGGAATCCCGACCCGGGAAAACAGAACTACTAACTCTTTTGCTATGTTTTTAGCTGAGGTGCTACGTAGGGGAACTGCCTCCGGATATCGGGTGGCATAATCTAATATTACCAATATATGCTGATGTCCCCTAGCAGACTTTATTAGGGGTCCTACTAGATCCATAGCAATCCGGTCAAATGGTACCTCTATTATGGGAAGGGGTACCAATGGGCTGCGGTACGCCTTGAACGGGGCGGTGATCTGACATTCTGGGCATGAGGAACAATAATTCGTAATTTCTGCCAGAACCCCAGGCCAATAGAAGCTTCGGAGAACCTTTTCTTTTGTCTTTTCCACCCCTAGGTGTCCCCCCAATGGATGACTATGTGCGAGGTGTAATACTACGTTACGGAATGTCCGTGGTACCAACAATTGTTTAGTTGTAACTGATTTCCTTTTATCAACCCGATATACTAGGTCGTTCTCTACCTCGAAGTAGGGGTAAGCAAGTGACCTATCTGGTTGGCCAGGAGTACTATTCTGGTCCCGTATATTTCCCCTTGCTACCGCTAATGTGGGGTCCTCCCACTGGGCCTTCTTAAAACTCCCAGGACTGACCTCTAGGTCAGCGAGGGTCTTATCCGGTTCTGGGTGGTAAGTGTCTGCTCAACATCTTGATTTGGGGTATTCCCTACCAAAGTAGTGATGGGGAAGGGAATTTTACAGCACTCCTCCTTTTCCCCCTTCTTATTTGGGCCCTCGTCAACCTCCATTTCTGAAAAAGGGAAAGGATTTGTTTCTTCTAATACTTCGTTATGGTCCGCTATTGAACTCTGGGCGCTATTCTGAGCGGGGGACCACATTTTTAGAAAATGGGGAAAGTCGGTCCCTATTAACACATCATGTGCCAGTTTGGGTACAATACCCACCTTGAAATCTAAAGAACCAAACTCTGTTTCAAAAAAAACATCAACAGTGGAATATTCATGAGTATCCCCATGTATACAACAAATTGCCACTCTTTGTGAACTGTTTCACTGTTTCTTCTTAATGGGCATGAGGTATTCGGACACTAGTGTGACCATGCTCCCAGAGTCAAGAAGTGCCCGAACCCTCTTACCATTAACCTTTACAAATGCCCACAGATGGTTATTCAAGGGGTCCTCTGGGCTAGGGCCCATACATTGGGACAACAGCGAATAAGGTTCCACGCTGTTGCATTGCATGGGCTCATCATTTAGTGGGCAGATTTTTGCTGTGTGGCCCCTCTCATGACAATTTACACATTTAGGTACATAGTCTGTGTCCCACTTAGAGCCTTTTCCCGGCTCCCCATGTTGGCTATTGCCCTTAGTGTGCGAACCACTGTTGCTGGTGCTGCGTGAAGGTGGTCGCCGCTCTTCAGCGCCCCTTAACCCCGGTACCCTTTTACCGTCTCTGGAAGAGTCCTGGAACCTCGGGTAGTGGGGTTGCTCCACGACTGGGGGTTGCGGGTGCTCTTCTGCTGCATTGTACCTTTCTACGAGGGCCACAAGCTCATCCGCATTGTGGGGGTCACTCCGACTGACCCAACGGCGTAAGGCAGAGGGAAGTTTCCTCATGAACTGGTCCATGACCAACCGTTCCACGATGTGGCTGGCTGAGTTGATCTCGGGTTGTAGCCACTTCCGGGCGAGGTGGATGAGGTCATACATCTGGCTTCGGGTGGCTTTATCCATCGTGAAGGACCATGCGTGAAACCTTTGGGCGCGAACAGCCGTGGTTACGCCGAGGCGGGTGAGGATCTCGAACTTCAATTTTGCATAGACGTTAGCTTCGGCTGGCTCTAGATCAAAGTAAGCCTTCTGGGGTTCGCCGCTTAGGAAGGGTGCGATTAGACCAGCCCACTCAGCTTCTGGCCATCCCTCTCTCTGTGCCGTGCGTTCAAACGTGAGAAGATAGGCTTCCACATCATCCGAGGGTCCCATCTTCTGAAGGTAGTGGCTTGCCCTGGTCATTTTCGGAACTGGGGCTGCCGCTGCCAGTGGAAGGTTACTGATAGTCCCCCTCAGGATCTCGAGTTCCTGCTGTAAGCCCTGAGCGAACCGCTGTTGCTCCTCTCTCAGCAAGCGGTTTGTCTCTTGCTGGTTTGCATTCGCGTTTTGCAGGGCTTCATTCGTCTGTTGCTGGTTTGCATTCGCCTGTTGCTGGTTGGCATTCGCCTGTTGCTGGTTGGCATTAATCTCTTGCTGGGCTATTAGCAGCTGTTGATGGGCTGCATTCGTCTGCTGCTGGTTTGCATTAGTTTCTTGCTGGGCTATTAACAGCTGTTGCTGGGTTTCATTCGCGTCTTTCTGGGCAGCGACATTGCGTACCAGCGCACCCACCACGTCTTCCATCTTGTTTGCAGAGGATGAAAAAAACTTTTTTTTTTTTTTTTTTTTTTTTTCAAAGTTCTTCAACCCGCAGACCCCCTAGTGCTCTGCCCGCATTCTCCACCATATGTGACAAACGGCTTACTCCGGGGCTCTGTCGTTTGTCCGGGACTGTTTAGAACACGGTCTTTTAGGGTAGGTTAAATGATGAGGCGTCACGTACTGTTCCTTTAAACAGGCTATGCCTGGTTTATTCAGTCCCAGGCACTGAGACTGCCACAGTGCATACAACAGAAAACAGATCAAAACAAAAGCTGCTCACCTGAGCGATAACTTAACTTAGATATCCCTGACTCAGGGTTGGAAGTGGCTTTTCCACTTCCAACATCAAAACACGGTACTTTTGCAGTCTTACACAAATGAACAGAAAGATTGAACCTGTTTGGGGAAGAGGCTTCTCCCCTCTGTAGTTCAGCAGCCTTCCAGCCTCCTGGCTCTTGTGGGGAGAGCAGAGCAAACAGGAAATCAGTCTTTCATACCTGATTCCTAATTAGCATGACAGGTGACAGAAATCAGGCAGCAGACAAACTCTGGTCTGGATCTCTCATCCCTCAGTTCCAGCGCTTGCCAAACTGTGGGATGGAGTGTATGTATTATAAGGCTGCACTCCCAGGCCAAACAGGATAGAAACTGTCTAGTATCCTGGGAGCTCTATATACGGAATTTATTACCATCCCCTGGTTTCTGTCACAACACACACATACATATACACACACACACACACACACATACATACATACATACACACACACACACACACATATATACACACACACACACATACATACATACATATACACACACATAAATACATATACATATACACACACACATACATATACACACACATACCTACACACACACACACACACACACACACACACACACACACACACACACACACACACACACACACACACACACACACACACACACACACACATACATACATACATACATATACACACACATAAATATATATACATATACTCACACACATACATATACACACACATAAATACATATACATATACACACACACACACATACATATACACACACACACACACACACACACACACACACACACACACACACACACACACACACACACACACACACACTACCTGGGGGAGGGAGTAACTAAACCTGCTCCGGTCCCCCCATGTGCTGCAGAAAACGGGCGGGTAACAGACAGGAGGAGGAGGGCTTGTCTGTGTGCAGGGAAGGCCCCGCAGCAAGGCCCCGCCCCCTCTGCAGGCAGACACAGCATAGAAGCAGCAGCAGCAGCAGCAGCAGTCTCTGCATGGAGCTTCTGGCCCCGCCCCCTCTGACACAGACAGCAGGGAAGCAGCCAGTGCACGGAGCTTCTGGCCGCCCGTGCACAGCTATGCCCGCCCCCAGGTTTCCCCGCACTCAGCCCGCGCCCCCCCTACATAATCTTGCGCCCCCCCAAGGGGGCGCGCCCCCCAGTTTGCGCACCGCTGCTCTAGACCATTGATTGAGAGATGATTTTGGTAATAGCCAGTGGAGTATCAAAAAGATGGAGGTATATACAAACTCTTGGTGTAGTAAGAGTAAAGTCATGGTAACCTATCATATATATTATTATTATTATTTTTGTGTATGTTGTGTATTTGTGTATACAATCCAACTTTATAAGACAATGTATTAAGCCTGACAATGTAACACTATTTATATTTAGGAGCATCCTGCATGATTTACATTCTATGTTGTTGACATGAGATGTGTATCAATGACTTTATATAAAGTCTTTTCATTTTTTTAAATGTACATACGACAGATGTTTGTTTGTTCCAATAATTTTGCCGTAGTTATCATCCTTACCTCAAAAATATAATATCATTAATGGTAAGTATATAGTACAATATTAAACCACTTTTTCTCAACACATAGTACTGTTTTAGACAAAACATTATATCTAGTTGCTATATTTTAATTCTACATATTTAATTTTTATTAAAATTATTTTTAATATAGATAATGAAAAATGTGTCAACATTATTGTGGATATACATACTCAGTGCACTTCTAACATATTTTTGTGTAATTTTTTCTACAGTAAATATCATATCACAATCAAATACATAATTGCATTGCTATGTATGACTATATATTTGACTATCGATATGAGTACATATTTTGTTTGGAATAATTACGTAGATTAATGTGTTATTCTTAACACATTTACCACTTGCGGAAATAAGCATCACTATATAAATGATCGCTACAGTGTTTGAATGCATTCTAAAGTTATGATTTGAAGTTGTTCTTTTCGACACATCAATTCATATCTTAGGAAAGTCGATTTCTAAAGTAAATATCTGAAATATAAATAACATATTCAGAAAATTTTGTACAAATACCAATATGCTGCTTTAAGCAGGCGTGTGCTGTAATATTGTGCATCTATTACTTTAGAGGTTAATGCAGAAGGTAGACATATGCTTATAGATCATTGCAATTTCAACAATTTCACAAAGCCATCATTCTGTCTGCGCGCAAGCTCTTTTGCGCGTGCATGTGAGCTGGGCATATTAATGCAGCTGCTCAGAGTGGCGAGTCAGCATTGTCACATGACCACATAGCCACGTCACATGATGACGCGGCATCGATATTATTACATGCTGAATTGTAAGCAATCGATTGTAGGTGAACTGATCTATAATGTAGATAATCACTTGTCAGTATTCTCATAGTATTGATGCACATATCTGATGTAATTTCTAAAAAATAATTTTTCACACGATTATTACAATGCAGCTTTACACATATATATGTTCTAATTGTTGCTATGCTACACTACATCGTGTGTGTGTACTTTAGCGCATGCGTTAAGGATAGGATGCAGATGATGCTCTCATATGTAATAAATTAATTCTCAATTCTGTATTTACATTACTAGCTGATATACCCGGCGTTGCCCGTGATGTAGTGTTCTGGCTCCCCCATCCTCCCTCTCAACTCCCTTCCCCCACTCTTCACAGCTGTTCAGAGCTGCGCCCCCCTCCCCCCACTGTTCACAGCTCAGATTCCTGCCCCATTCAATGCTTTGTTCCCCCCCCCCCCCGTTCACAGCTCCGTGCCCCCCATGTGTTTGGTAGCTGAGCTGACTGAGGGGGAAGTGTGTGTCAGTCAGTCAGTGAGTGTGTGTGTCAGTCAGTGAGTGTGTGTGTCAGTGAGTGAGTGTGTGTGTCAGTCAGTCAGTGAGTGTGTGTGTCAGTCAGTGGGCTTCCCCCCCTTCTCTCCTGACTCCCTTTCCCCCCCTCTCTCCTGACTCCCTCTCATCCCCCCTCTCTCCTGACTCCCTCTCTCCCCCTCTCTCCTGACTCCCCCTCTCCCCCTCTCTCCTGACTCCCTCTCTCCCCCCCTCTCTCCTGAATCCCTCTCTCCCCCCCTCTCCTGACTCCCTCTCTCCTCTCCTCTCCTGACTCCCTCACTCCCCCCTCCCCCCTCTCTCCTGACTCCCTCCCCCCTCTGTTCTGACTCCCTCCCCCACACCCCCTGCGCCAACGCCTGTCCGCTGGGTGCCGCCATCTTACCGGGGGCAGCTGCAGGAGGAAGGGGGTCCTTCCGGAGGCTGCCCACCCACTGCCTGTCCACTCGGTGCCACCATCTTACCGGAGGCACTGCAGGAGGAAGGGGGTCCTTTTGGAGGATGCCTGCCCACTGCCTGTCCCCCCCATGCGGAGCTGTGTCGGCGGCGACACTACCCGCATGCTGCTGCTGGCCCGGGCTCGGGTGAGCCTGGGGGGAGTTGAGCTGGGGGGGTAATGGGGGGGCGGACCGGCAGGGAGGTGAGCTGGGTGAAGAGATGTGTGTGTGTGTGTCATTTGGGTGAGGCTGAGGGGAAGGTGAGCTGCGGGTGAGGAGAAGAAGAGAGTGGCAGTTGGGTGACATCATAGAGCCAACAATCTGATTGGCCAGAGTCTGTGGACCAATCAGATTCACCACATCGACTTTCAACCCCACACATTTCAATTTTATATATTAAGATATCTACCTTTATTGTAGAAGCCAACAAGGACCTTGCTGGTATCCATTGTTGCAGCCAGCCAGATCCGCTCTGGCCATGTTTGAGTCAATCATGGAATCCTGATGCATATACAACTCGTTGCCAGCGTTGTCATGTTGGCCCGCATAATTTTGTGGCCGGGACACGGGCTGAGCCAGGTATACATCTTGGCTAATGTTTTTCCATGCACACTGGTATTGGGCAGGGATGTTTTGCACGTTCCCATAGCAGTTATTTCCAGATTGCCAATCATATTGTGTGAGGTACTGTGCTGGCATGTGATACGAGACACCACTCTGTGAGCGTCGAATATTGCGGGGATAACTGAAGAATAAGCTATTTCTCAGCAGACATGTGCCATGATCGAACATAAGCTTACACGATTGGAGTACTTCCCAGCAACAGTACCTCTGTCCTCAACAGTACCTCATGGTATTACTCTAATAAAGCATTCATGAATGGATAAGTGGTGGCGGAAGGAATTTTTCCAATTCTTTGGATGAGTTGCATCTTTGTAGTATGAGTATTTCTGTATGATATACTCATACATTTTACGGGATGTAGCTCTCTTGTCGTCCTGATATTCTATAGCTTGACACATATACATATATATATATATATATATATATATATATATATATGTGTGTCAAGCTATAGAATATCAGGACGATAAGAGAGCTACATCCCGTAAAATGTATGAGTATATCATATATCATATATATATATATATATTATAAATATACTAAGTGCGCAAATTAAAACTGTTAAACAGTAAAATAGTTACAGTTGCTGCCAAAATGTTAAGTTATACACAATAGCAAATATATAGGGAAAAGGGAGAACAATGGCGCAAACTGCTAACTAAACAATAAAATATGAGCATAAATGGACTGGGGATATATTAAGAGTTCCTGGTTGTTCTGAAATGAAAATGAAGAAAAGACAAAATATGATGAAGTACGTTTTTTTAATGGTTAATGCGCAAAAGTAGATCGCTACTTACAAAGTAGCAGATGTCAATAAGCATATAGGATATAAAATCCTCTCCGTCCTGCTGCCTGGAGTGATGGTTTGTTTCTTCTCCATGTGGAATGCCGAGATTCTCTGTAGTGGATTTCCTCCGACTGCAGCTGCCCTCCTGAGCTTCCTGGTTCTTCCTCTGAGGTCGCGAGACTGCACTGTTGACGTCACTCGACTGGAATAACAGCCGCAACTTGAGGATAATGTCCAGGGGCACTCGAATATGGGGGGATTATGCTAGGTGTAGATATTGGATAGAGAATGCTAAAAATTGTCTTAAAGCCTCCACCCTGTGCGTTTCATCCTGTAACTAGGACTTCATCTGGAGAATAAGGGCTCTATGCAGTACAGTAAGCGTTGATAAGGGTTTTTTCGCCATTTTATAGGCAAAATTGGGTTTGAGATTCAGTAAGCGCCGATATGTGCTTGATTTCGGCAGGTTTCGTAGCCGATAATTGTGTTATGGCCAGTCTGCTGTTGATAAGCCTATTTTCGGCACTTATCGCCACTTTTTTAAATCGGCTGGATTCAAGTAGCAAAATCAGCTTATCGGGGCTGATCGGCACTAAGAAATTGAGATGTTATGGCCAATTTCTCCCGCCAACTAAAGTTGGCAAGTTGGAGGGGAGAACAATCGCTAAGGCTGCCGGAACGGCACTTAGAAAAAAAAAATCATCTGCACATCAATGGAGTCAATGGAGCGGGGACGTATAACATTATAGTACTGTTTACGTTCCATTGCTCACAATACAAATGTGATTAGCATTACAGTGTGGGGGGCATTCACTGCATTGTGTCACACCTGACGTGTATTATTTGATTTACTGCTGAGACACACTTTATTCGAGCAAATACCCAGTATGTACCTGGCAGATACCTGGAATGCGCCGCTCCTCACCTCAGACAAGCCCCGTTGCATTTGCCTTCCCAGCCACGGTTCATGCCTGGCTGACGGGCGGCTGATCTGTTAAATGATAATGATTAGGATTTAATAGGCTGCAATGCTTCGCGTGTCTACCAGATGGCATAAATTCATGAATTGTAATGCAGTATATATATATATACTGTGCAGTATTGCAGCCAGCGGGAATAAAATGCTTCAATCCCTGCCTGGAAAATAACGCAATGCACTCGGGCAGAAAACAGTCACAAACCTCAATACACCCGAGTATACCCGAATTCGTGGGACTAGCCGAGCTCGAATAAAGTGTGTCGCAGTGTACATTGTACTTTTATATGTTTTCATCATTTGCGTGTCACATTACTCATCATGTGATGATGTGTCAAGGGAAAATCCTATACTCAACTCTTAAAGGAGAACCTCACATCATATCACACATTAAACTGAACTGAGCGACAATTATTTATATGATGTTACACATGTCACACATCTAACACAGCCACCGTATATTCATGTATTCATGCCTGTTGCATTTTGCACAATGCTTGTAATGTGTAACGCATCTTTAAACGTTCATGTACATCTTTCTTCTCATGTTTACATGTACTTTGGGTCCTCCCTTTTTTCATGACGTCACTTATTGGACACTCAATCACATTGCATATTCACATTGTAACCGTTGCATTACAAGCACTTCAACCTAACTTTTACACACATGTACAGTAATTAATCATTGTGACACATTTCAAACTGATTCTATAGCAACTATCCTCATTACATAAATGTATGCATATGCACACGAGAATTCATTGTTGTGAACATGTGACAATAACATGGCTAATTACACATGTTGCAGCAAACATTTTACACGTCAATCTCAGGCTTTTTGTCTATTTACATGACTGACTGTTGCGTTCAGAAGTGTTACATGCATTGCACATTACACTAATAATTTTCAAACAATGTTTGTACAAAGCTTCACGTTACATCATTGGCAAATATCATGATTGCCTGCTGAATACACAGAACAAATAATTCTTTGATCAAATGGAGACTGCATGTTAGGTAAGTACTTTAATATGTTAATGTAACACCTTGCTTTTTACTATGTCACCTGACATAATCACATACCTATTTAAAGGACGCCCTATTTAAAGGACGCCCATTCACAGCTACTCATGTCAAAATGTTGCGATTGTTTAAGAGACGGAGGAACATTCTTTTTCATGACATGCTTGCTGATCAAGAGAATGACATAGGGCAAGGGAGGGACAGAGCCAGGGACAGTGACAGGGACAGGCACGCGGATACGACAGGGACAGGGAGAGGGACAGGCCGAGGGACAGGTAGAGGGACAGGAGATCAGAGGAGAAGACAGAGGAGACAAGTTGTGCCTCGTCCGCGTGTGTACAGGGAGAGAACCCTGTTAGATGGGATGAGTGAGGAGGAGATAGTCAGTCGCTATCGTTTGTGTTCAGCAGCAATCTTATCTCTTTATGAAGAGATAAGGGGAGAGTTTGATTTTTTGACAGCCAGAAGTCGTGCAGTCCCTGGGCTTGTTAAAATGCTGTGCTCATTACATTATCTTGCTTCCGCGTCATTCCAGACAACTGTGGGCATAGTGGGCGGGGTCTCGCAATCTACATTCTCGCGGGCTTTTACCCAGTTTCTCTATGCACTCAATAGACGAGCTAGGAATTATATTCATTTTCCTACAGAGGCGACAGAGTGGCTGGAAGTCAGGAATGGCTTTTATCACATAGCAGGGATACCATGTGTGCTGGGTGCAATCGATTGCACACATGTTGCTTTGATTGCACCTAGTCAGAGTGAGCATGTGTACCGCAATTGTAAGCACTACCATTCACTTAATGTACAGGTGGTATGTGATGCCACGATGAGGATAATGCATGTGGTACCCAAATTCCCTGGTTCCAGTCACGATTCCTCTATCCTGAGGAATTCTTCAGTCTTCCATGCTTTCGAAGAGGGACATTTTGGACTTGGTTGGCTGCTGGGTGAGTACATATTTGAATGTTGTAACACAAAACACATATTTGTAAACGAATGTTTTCATTGTAGAATCTTATAACTAAAGTAAGCTTATGTGTGCTCCATTGATTATAGGTGACTCAGGATACGGAATTAGGCCGTGGCTCTTGACTCCGGTGCTAAACCCTCAAACTGAAGCAGAGGAGAGGTACAATGCAGCCCATATCTCTACAAGATCTGTTATAGAGAGGACATTTGGCCTACTCAAGACCAGATTTAGGTGTCTCGACAGAACTGGTGGGGCTCTTCTATACAAGCCTCAGAAAGTGTATGATATTATAATTGCCTGTTGCATTTTGCACAATGTGGCACTCACACATAATGTACAATCAGACCTACCTGACGCTTTGGTAGAGGAGCATCCCACCCATGTAGCTGCTTAAAATGAACAAACAGCCAGTGGTGGGCAGACACGCCAGAATGTCATAAATTCCTTTTTTTCTTGTAAGTAAAAACATATATTTTCATAGTACTACTTTTATATATTAATTATGTAATATTAACACTAATTGTTTTTTTACATAACCTTCTGTTAGGACACAGATGAATATGGGTTGCACACCTTTCTTTTCTCTGCTGTGTGCACAAAGGGATGTGGCACCGGTATGTTATTGTTGCACAGGTTATATAATCCCTCTTCCATTTAAAATTAGTTGTGTGTATGTGAATACAACTGTTGTAACAAATCAGTAATATTTTAGCATTGTGTTGTTCCTTATGCAAACACAATACACATAGTATGGCCATAGTCATGAATTCTTGCATTATGCTTACATACAATGTTATTGTTGCAGTGTAACATGTACATCCATATGATGTGTACACCAAGCTGGTTTACATTTAGAATGTGATACAATATAAATGGTGTTGCACATTTAACACCAAATATACACTTTGCTGTGTTGCTTACGGTACTGAAGATGGCATGTCAATGTTTGCAATTTATATATTGTTCCATTGCATTATACTGTAGGTATATCTCCAGTATGACTGATCATGGTATGTATATTTGCTGACATCTGTCATAAGATGTGCCTACCTCAATATTCGTATAATTATTTGAAGTAAAAATCCAACATATTGATAAACGATAAATGTTACATACATGTACTTTCTGTATCATGTACATGCATTTAGCTACTAATGAGGTTTAATGTGCATTGTATTATAAAATGATTACTCCCATTTCATCACATTTAATGTATGTTCCCTTATAATTTCCATTAATGTAATATACAGGTGTTTGGAGAGAAGGGGATAACTGTAGATATTTTTTTACTTACGGGAGCTCATTAATCACGGATGCAATTGACTGATCATAACACTTCATGCATGAATGCCTGTAATCACAGCAATGCGTTGTACATCTTATATTTAGCAATGTAGGTGATTATTAATGCTATAAATTATTTGTCAACATTAATTAAACATTGTCATATGTGTATGTATAAGTCACACATGTGTGTTGATGTGACCTACATGTAACAAGTGTCAAACTGTAATCAAAACCACAATTGTGTCAAAAATGTAACTGTAATTTTGCATTAATAATTACCCACAATCACAATGTTGTTAATATATTTGGAATGTCATTGACGTCACTTCATCATTATCATGATGATAATGAACAAGTATTCTCAAAATATAAACGTCAATCACCTGCACATTAGCATAGGCACACTTTTTAAGACAACTGTTTGTGTCTGTATCAATTTGTTTATGATCCATGTATAACACCGACAAATGATAACAGCAGGTTTATTATGGTAGCTTATATCATCATATTGACTGTACTATTTATGTTTAGAAAGTTTAATGAACACAGTAAACTATACTTAGTTTGGTACATGAAATATACACAAAAACGTACTTCATTACATGATGTTGATGTAATATTCATAGCATCATGCATTGTAGGGGACCACAACATCTTGCCAATAACATTATTTGCTACAGTCCCAAACCATTTTATCAACATACCCATGTAACAAGAGATTTTTTAACAATAAATGGCTAGTTGGTTGTAAGTGTCCTTTACATTGGGAGAAGGAGTGGCTCAGTGAGTAAAGACACAGACTGGCACTGAGTTTGAAGCAGGGCAACTTGGTTCAATTCCCGGTGTAGGCTCCTTGTGACCTTGGGCAAGTCACTTTATCTCCCTGTGCCTCAGGCGCCAAAAAATAGATTGTAAGCTCCACGGGGCAGGGACCTCAGCCTGCAAAATCTCTCTGTAAAGCGCTGCGTACAACTAGTAGCGCTATACAAGAACATGCTATTATTATTATTATTATTATTATTATTATTATTATTACATAGTTTCGACAGTCATACGTTCCATTACACAATAGAATACACAAATGTGTTAGCAGAGTGGGAATGGTGTTTATATATAAAATACACCCTGCCATAAAATGTTAGTAGTAATTAAAGAACACTCAAGAAAATTTCTAGCTGCACTCTTTTGCAACATCATTATGTTAATTAAGTGCTTATGCAATATAGGCATAAGGGTATCGCATTTTTAATTGTTTGTTAATAAGCACTGCAAGCAATATAAAATTAGTTCCATATGTAGTATAGTAGTCGGTGGCTCCTCCTCACAATCATCTCATATAAAGTTAGACTCTTCTGAAATCATACATTGATCCGATTGTATCTTGCCCGACATCTCTGAAATACAGCAAACACATGATGGTCAAAGATGGCACCTTACTATATATGTATCCGTGACAACGCGTTTCACATCTCTATATGATTGTGTAGATACACACGTCACTCACTTATATGTTAGAAGTACAACTATACATCATTATGTATTCGTTTGTTAAATTAGTAGGACGCATAACTATGTATATGAACTTAACGTTGGCTGTATACTTTAAAATGTGCGCGCACATCTTAATGTGCGCACGCACTTCACGCTTGGGTCGACTAAGTGTTAGCGCATGCGCAAAACAATGCGTACGTTGTGCGTTCAATACATGTTATAAATACCATTAACCATAAAATATTTCTTTATAATACAATGAAGGCGAAACTACATTCGTTCTAAACGAGTACATCTGTATTCTTTTTAAACAGACGTGTGTGGACAGAAAGCACGGCCGATAACACAATGAGCAAATGCAATACGTGTGACGTCATGTTAAGCCAGCGTGAAGCGCACGCAAACACTCCTCCCACTCAATTAACATTCGGCTAGCGCTCAGTGCACGCCCACAAACACAGACGCGCACGCATGACACAGTGCAGTTACCGTAACTATAACAAAACAACACAGCCAATAGGCTTTGACGCGCGCACGTCACTTGGGGGCGGGACTTACATCCGTAATCCTTTTTAAGGACGCCTTGGGCCATGACAAGGGTCCCACGTCATACGTGGTGGACCCGCTTTTAAATGTTGCATGATAACAAAACAGGTATGTGTTAGAGTTATGTTAAAATGTTGCTAATATGGTTAAAGGGATAGGAAAGTACGTATATTTATTCCGTCAGCACACCCTTGTGTATGGTCAATAACTGTATATAGTGAAGTGACATCACACGTGACTAAAAAATATTGCTCTAGCCATACAATTTCATATAACATATTAAGAATGTGAGTAGTGTCCTTTAAATGTGATTTGAGTTTCTTGATTACCTTCTGTAAGAAAAAATCCAAATATGCTGACAAGTATGAGGTCATAGTTTGTACACCAGAAATAATAGGGCGGCCGGGGGATTTAACGGATCTTTGTGCAATTTTGGTAAATAATAAAAAATAGGTAATATGTTTTTTTTATAAAAATGAATTCAAATTCTTCTTTTGAGATGTATTTCTTTTTTAGTCCCAAAACTAAGAGATTCTCCAACTCATACAGGAAATCTTCTGTTGGATTTTTACAGAGTCTAGAATAAGTGTTTGTGTCATCCAATAATCTTAAAGATTCATTTATATAGTTTACTTTATCAAGGATCACCAATCCATCGCCTTCATCGGCTGCTTTTATTACAATATTAGAATCCTTTTTTAATTCTTTTTTCGCTAAGTATTCTTTTTGATTAAGATTTCTCTTAATATACTTATTTTGTTTAGCTAGCTTTTCTAGATCATCTTGAACCAATTTGGGAGGTGAGCTGGGGAGTGGTGGGGGGGGGGGGCCGGCGGAGAGGTGAGCTGGGTGAAGAAGTGTGTGTGTGTCAGTTGGGTGAGGCCGAGGGGGAAGGTGAGCTGCAGGTGAGGAGAAGAAGAGAGTGGCAGTTGGGTGACATCATAGAGCCAACAATCTGATTGGCCAGAGGCTGTGGACCAATCAGAATCACCACATCTACTTTAAACCCCACAAATTTCAATTTTATATATTAAGATATCTACCTTTATTGTAGAAGCCAACAAGGACCTTGCTGGTATCCATTGTTGCAGCCAGCCAGATCCGCTCTGGCCATGTTTGAGTCAATCATGGAATCCTGATGCATATACATCTCGTTGCCAGCGTTGTCATGTTGGCCTGCATCGTTTTGTGGCCGGGACACGGGCTGAGCCAGGTATACATCTTGGCTAATGTTTTCCCATGCACACTGGTATTGGGCAGGGACGTGTTGCACGTTCCCATAGCAGTTAGTTACAGATTGCTAATCATATTGTGTGAGGTATTGTGCTGGTATGTGATACAAGACACCACTCTGTGAGCGTCGATTATTGCGGGGATAACTGAAGAATAAGCTATTTCTCAGCAGACATGTGCCAGGATCGAACATAAGCTTACACGATTGGAGTACTTCCCAGCAACAGTACCTCTGTCCTGGCCATGGTATTACTCTAATAAAGCATTCATGAATGGATAAGTGGTGGCGGAAGGAATTTTTCCAATTCTTTGGATGAGTTGCATCTTTGTAGTATGAGTATTTCTGTATGATATACTCATACATTCTACCTGTTCGCCCTGTTAGACCATTGAAACGACGTCTTGCAGAACATGTTTATAATATAAAAAGGGGTCTGGAGACACATAGCGTCTCCAGTCACTTTAAAAATAAACATGGACAAAATCCGGAAGGGTTAATCTGTAAAGGGATTGACTGCCCCAAGCAGAATTGGAGGGGGGGTGATAAAATCAATCTTATATCCAGACGCGAAAGCTACTGGATATATACCCTCAAAACCTTAACCCCGAGAGGATTAAACATCGAATTTGACCTGGCAGCATTTTTGAGGGACAGTTAGGTCTGTAACTGCTGATGTTGAATATTGCATAACCAGGTTATCTGTTTTTGTTTTTTTGCTATGCAAATAATCTCTTTCCACCTCTGGGTCCTTTATGCTGTTAGCAACAGTGATCAATACAAATAGCTATCTCGCACATTGAATAATAAGCCACAGGGTTGCTAATTACTTTTTATTTCTACAATTTATAGAGTTTTATTATGGTTTTTATGATACTGATGTATTAAATAATTTTGTGTAAAGTGTTTTACAGCATGCTAGAATGTAATCATCTAGTGCAATTGGCTGTCCAGGCATGAAGTGGTTAAACCTGCTAAACACACGAATTGCCAGGTATCAGCCAACAAGTGGACAATCAACAGGAGTTCCCAATCAGACATTCAACTAATGGGAACTCCCTGTCAGCTTTGCACAAGGGTATAAAATACCTCAAGTGCCCCCACAGCTCCATTACCCCTGAAGAAGTGACGTCAGAGTCACGAAACGCGCGTAGGGTGGAGCTTGTTGTACGTGCTGCAACGTGCAGACCCTGTGGAAGGAAAGGAGGTTGATTGACGGGGAACGTCATCGGAGGAGGGACTAGGCGCTCCGAGTCGCGGCCACGAAGCGGGGACCCACGCCGGCTCCAGCCTCCCCCTGCAATCCCTCGACATCCTCCCATGTGAAGCGGACGGCACGTTGTAGGACACGCATAGGGCATTCTCGCATGTGAGTGCATGTTTTTATGCTTGTCATTTTTTAACAATAAATGTTATAGTGCTATACTATTGGTGCCCCTTTCTGTTCCCAATCGGTATGGTGATGCTGATGCTGGAAGTGTAAAGCGTGATACCAGCAGCAGGAATCAGTCAGAGCCAATCGTGGGGGGACTTAAAGAAACCTTTTGAGGCCCATTCTTATCTATTTTTAAGTAAGTAGATAGCAACGGTGGGGTCTTGGAATACTGACCATAGGGTACTACGCAATGGTTGTTTTATTTGTATTTTCAGACCAGCATTCTGTGTAAAAGAACGGGACATTGTGGACTGTGGATCTTCTTTATACCATCTTTTGATTCATGGGACTACTCCGATTCGTCAGGTTTATTATCTGATATTGCGCCAGGGAATTATTGTCTGTGTTTTATCTGTGTCATTTGTTCTCTCTCTGTGTATGTTATACAGCCCTTGTGGATAGGGTTGTTATATTCCCAAGGCAGCCATTCCCCAACCTGCCACAACAGGCTGTGAGGAATTCACATTAGATATTTCCTTATAGGGGACACTTTAAATATTCATTTATTATTGTTAAGCACCTGGTTATTTTAGTTAATATTTAGGTATAGTTATATAGGTTTGAGCGCTGATCACATGCTTTTAGTTTAAATTTTCCTCATTATTTTATGAGTAATCTGTGGTGCTCTTTGCGTGCATCTTTTCTTTATTTTATGTTATTGATAGTTAATAAAGCACGGGTGCGCAAAGTTTTTCGGCTGCGCTCCCCCCTGTGTCTTGGTCTTTGCGCTTGCGCCCCCCTCCCGAGTGACCCGGCGTCAAATGATGTCGAGGGTCATGTGACGCGTCCCCACAGCGTCATTTGATGCATGTTGTCATGATGACACGTCACGTCACATGACCCCGTGGCATCATTTGGTACTGCGTTGTCATGGAGATGTGATCAAAAGCTAGCTGAATCCCGGTAAGTACAGGTTGCAGAGGATTCGTGTGGTCCCCTGGCATTTCATTTAAATGCCTCGGGGCAGAACGCGGGGTATCTGCAACAACCCGCGACCCCCTGAAAAATTCTGCGCCCCCCAGTTTGCGCACCGCTGTATTAAAGTCTGAATTTAATTAATTCATCATCACGTTGTAACATTGGTTACTGCAGAACAGGATAAGGACCCACAGGGCAGAGGTAGGGAGTAATACACCAACCTTGGCCTGGGATCAGAGGCCTGAAATGCCGGGATAGCAGGTATAGTTCCGGGGTTGAGGCAGATGTCAGGCAAAGGGTAGTCAGGTCCGGTTCCGAGGTCGCGGCAGGCAAAGGGTAGTCGTGTCCGGTTCCGAGGTCGCAGCAGGCAAAGGGTAGTCAGGTCTGGTTCCGAGGTCATGGCAGGGACAGGCAAAGAGTAGTCAGGTCCGGTTCCGAGGTCGAGATAGGCAGCAGGCAAAACAAAGGCAATGCAGAGCTCAGACAGGACAGGGTAACAAGTAGTTTGCATGATCATGGTTGGATAGCATTGTACTGGAGAAGTGACTACACAGAATAGAAGGATTACAGGGAGACAAGGAAACTCAGCATCCAAGGAAAAGAACTAGCCTGTTGGTAAATCTAAACCAATTTACTTCTTGAGATTCAGGCACTCTAATTAGAATGCAATAGAGAGACATACAACCTCAGTGCTAAATCCAGATGGAGTCAAAGTGAATGAATAGAAGTCAAGGATGCCACGCTCGTGCTGTCTTATATATCATGTAAGTAGAAAGATCCCCTTGCTGCTGGGTGCATGGAGTCACTCTCCAAGACTCTCCTAAATGAGATAACCCAAAGGTAATCTCAGAAAACGATAAAAGTATGCACACAGCGCACCGGGGTCAGTACAAATTAGCATTTAATACAGGTCTCATGAATCTAACAATTGGTTAAAATAACCGACACAAAACAAAACCTAACAAAATCTAAAATAAAGTCACAAGGAGTGACAAACTCGACTATAGACAAAGGAAGTTAATCAAACACACGTGACACAATAATGATAAGAAAATAACAATAAATGACTACATATAACGTGCATAAAGTGATATAAACATACTAAATCTATTGCAATGTGGTGCAGACTAGAAGTAAAGAACCACAGTGGAGTGACAGATGTGAACCGTAAGGCTGAAAAAGCAGGAGGCCAAGGATGGTGCTGTTATGTCCGGATTGCACCTTCACTTGGTAGTTGTATTCTCCGCTTGAGCTTTCCGGTCTCTGTCCCAGCCACTGGATGTGTGCACTAGAACAACCTCAGGTACCTCAACGTGTTTCACAACTGCGTGCTTCATCAGGGTGTCTGCACTAATACTTACAACATACATTTTAACGGTCTAATTTCTGAATGAGATTCCACAAGTCTCTCTTTTATGTTTAATTAAATTTATTAGACGTTATTGTACCATATAATATCTTTCTTCTTTCATACAGTATTTTGCAATTTATCCTCATGCAATGAGCATTTCCACTTAGGCAGTTGGAGTTAAGTATTCTATATTCCTTTATCATCTACAGTGGCGACCAACTTTATTCTAACTCAGCTAGCTCCGCGAATTTCGGAATATCCCGGTGATGTGCGGTTTTGTATCATTTTCGTCCGGGGTGTATTGCGTTATTTTCACGGCTGTGATTTAAGCATTTTATTCCCACTGGCTGCAATACTGCAATGCCGTGTAAAAACGCATGGGGGCGTTTGCGAGCTGTTGTCTTTGAAGCCGAGAAATTCATGAATTGTAATGCAGTATATACTGTTTATATACAGTATATACTGTATAACAACAACCCCTATAACCCCTAACATACACATACAGTACTGTATATGCACATCAATGATACTATAGGCCGTTCCCTGGCGAGATGTGTTTGCAGCAGAGAGAGAACCGCTGCTCTCTCTGCACAAACATCGGCACATTAAAAATTATTTAAAACACATTTTTTTTCATAGTGTAGATGTGCAGGGGGTCTCCGGAGCTGAACCGCGTTGGTTTCAGGTCCGGGGACCCCCTGCATCCCGAGATACAGCCTCCTTTATGAGGTGCTGGTAATCTAAAACCACAGCGGTTCAGCTCCGGAGACCCTCTGCACATCTACAGTGTGAATAAAACACATATATAAATAAACACTTATTCCTTACTTTTGCGGCTATGTGCTATGGTAACGAAGCAGCATGACTGTATTTTTAATAATATTGTACAGTGAGCAGGGGGTTCCATGAGCCACAAATCAAAGCTCAGGGGACCCCCTGCTCCTGCACAATATTATTAAAAATACAGAAATGCTGCTTCATTACCATAGCTGATAGCCGCTAAGGCAATGAAGGGGTTAACCCACCGTGCCCGCTTTATTGTGGGTACCGCTACGGTCATGAAGGGGTTAACCCCTCCCGCTACTCCACCGCAAGCCCTAAACAACCATCGTTGGGGCTAATAACCCCTTCACCCACCCCCACTACCCACAATAAAAAAAATTCACACACAGCAGCCGCCCAAAAAATAAATAAATAAATCTAAATAAATAAATAAATAAATAAATACATGAATATAAATAAATACATTTATAATACATTTTTATTCATAGTGTAGATGTGCAGGGGGTCTCCGGAGCTGAACCGCGTTGGTTTATATATATATACCATGTGACAGAGGCTTGGGGGGAGAAAGGATGTGACGTACTACAGCCAATCAGAGTAGGGATGGAGTTCCCACGCTCTGATTGGCTCTAGTACCATGTGACAAGCTTTCAATGACGTCACATCCTTTCTCCCCCCAAGCCTCTGTCACATGGTTTACTAGAGCCAATCAGAGTAGGGATGGAGTTCCCACGCTCTGATTGGCTACCGTACCATGTGAGGCCGGCCATGTTTCTTTTAATGACGTCATCTTAAAGGCAATTGAAGCAAAGCCATTCTGATTGGCTGTGCTTTCATTGCCTTTAAGTGACGTCATCATTTTTATTTTTATCGGCCAAAACACATGGTTTTCACGGCCCAATCAGGGCCGTGGGAACCATATGACGAAAATGTGACGTCATAGGCCTTTAAAAGCCTATGTCGTCTCATTTTGAAGCGAGACGCCGAGGAGGAAGGACCTCCGGAGAAGAAAGAAGACCAGGGCGTGGCCGAAGATGGAAAGAAGAGCCCGCCCCGCCCGGAAGAAGATAGAAAAAAGAAGAATACAGATGAAGATGAAGATGGAATACAAATAGAAGACCCGTGGATTGATTTGGATTTTTAGTTTAATGTTTATTTTTTTATGGCTTATTATTTTATGGGTTCCTGTGCCTGGTGGAGTAAGGTGCGCAACGGGAGTCAGTGGGGCCAAGTAATGGTAAGTGAAATAAAGAAATGTATTTTATTTAACTTGTTAATTTTTTTAAAAGCTTTTTTAACATGTGTAATTTTTTTTGTGGTATATCATTTCTTGCAACTGTATGTATGTATGTATATATGTCTAGAGAGATATATACATACAGGGTAAGAAATTATGTTGTTTTAAAAACTTTCTTTCATGTGTTTTAAAATAATTTGTCTATGCTGCTATGCTTTATTGTGTGTTTAAAGTATTTTAAAATTAGATAAATGTAATTGTTGATATTGTGTGCTTGTGTTCACGGTTAGCCTTGGTTTTAAAGTTTGTATTCTGGTTGGTAATTATATTTTTTCACATGCTGAATTGTTCTGCTCGAGGCGTGAATTAGTTAATGGTTTCATTGTTCGGGATGGACTGTCAATTGTTTAGGGATGTAAATAATGATTGCTAATTGATTTTTGTTTACTTGATTGGTTAAAATAGTTGACTTGTTTGGAGGTACAGTATTTGTATTTAGCTTGCAATGATATTGTTCACATTCATTTGCAGAATGTATATGGTGCATAGATTTTATGCATCATTTATACAATGTAAATGCAATGTATTGATTGGAATGTGAGGTTTTTCATTGGCATTTGATGATTTAGATTGTAAGATCAGTTAGGATTATTAAAGGAAATGCATTGTAATGTAGTGTGTCTGTATGGAGAAGTGTTATTTGTAGTACAGTATGGTTTTGATAACCCTTCTACATTTATTTGTATATTGGTTCATCATGTGTGTGTATATACTGTATATATATATATATATATATATATATATATATATATATATATATATATATATATATATATATATATATATATATACTGTATATATATATATTATATATATAGTTGCATGATGAAGCAACTGTACAAATTCATGGGTGAATGGTGGGTATCGGGCCAGTGTGGCTTAACCCCTTTATTACCTTTGCGGTTATTATCCGATAAGGTGTTTAAGGGGTTAATTGATATCTGAATGTAATTGCAATGTATTGGCTTTGTTTTGGCAATGTATTTTGTGGACAAGACAAGACAAGAATGTTGCTGGCGACGGAGACTTCTTGATGAGGTTAGTAGCACTTTATTATTTATTTGAATATGCTAGTTAATGTTTTTAATAATGGGCAATTAATCTATTATCCATATCTGTATAATAGTTATTTTGCACATTATTGTACTGTAGGTGTTGGGGGGGGGGGGGGTGTATGTATTGAATGTATAGGCCAGGTTTATTTTTTTTACATTCAGGGTTTGTTCCGTGGTTCCGCGTGAGACCTCTTGAGACCACCTCACGGGTACCAGGCTGGTGGTTCCATGGGTGACACATGCGGGGATGAAGAGGTGGCCTCACATCTGTGATCTGTGATCTGTCTGCGGGGATGAAGCTGTGTGGTCCCACTTCTGTGGGGGCACCGCCGACCCGTAGGTGGGGGGATGAAGATGTGTGGTGCCACTTCTGTGGGGGCACCGTGGACCCGTAGTGAGCACCCGTGAGTTCCCCAGACCCCCGTGGGAACCACCCGAGGCCCCGCAGACACCTGTGTGTCTGACCCGGGGCTCCCAGACATCCTTGGGCCTACCGTGGGGACCCAATTGTGGCCCACGGTGACCCAAAGAGACCACCTGGGGGCCATGGTGCTGGCGGGACCCACCAGCAGGCCTCCAGAACCTGTTTGAAAAGGGCTGCTGGTACACTGTAGGTCTGTCAGGTGCCCTGCCAGCCCATCGGGGACTCGCGTGGGGCTGCGTTATGAACCCTGTTTGTAAAAGGATAAATCTTGTATTTATGGAGGGGCACAGGGGGTGGGTAATGTATTTAATAAATATAATGATGTTTATTGTGGGTCACTATTGTTTTTATTGTGGGTACTGGGGGTGGGGGTGGGGGTTCCCCAATGGTATGTGGGTAGGCCTCCCTTGGTGGTAGTGGGTGAGGGGGTTAGGCCTCACGGGGTGAGGGGTTAGTGTGGGAGGGTATGTAGGCATCCCGAGTGGTGGGTGAGGGTGGGTTAACCCCTTAATGACTGTAGCGGTTAATATCCGCTATGGTGATTAAGGGGTTAGGGGACATTACTTTGGATGTTTTATTTTTTGTGTCTGTTTTGCAGAAGCGGGGGGGCCGTGGCCAGGATGGGGGGGAGTAACAGTATGTGGGTAGTGGGTGAGGGTGGTAAGACCTCACAGTATGCACATCGGGTCCCCCCCCTCCCCACTTTTACATAAACTGCACTCACAGCAACACAGGCAGATAGATTTAACAGACACATTAGGGGGAGGGGGCTTTACACAGATCACAGACAAGGAGGTGGGGTTATAACCCACGCCCCCTCCCCACATTTACATAAACTGCACTCACAGCAACACAAGCAGGGAGATTTAACAGACACATTAGGGGGAGGGGGCTTTATACAGATTACACTCAAGGCAGGGAGATTTAACAGAAACATTAGGGGGAGGGGGCTTTACACAGATTACACTCAAGGCAGGGAGATACAGGCGATGTACTGTACTGTATGTTGTTTAATGCAATGCTTCAATGTGTGTACAGTATAATGTTTTTTTACAATTAGATAGATGTAATCCTTGGTATTGTAAGGGTTAGCCTTGGTTTTAAATTTTTTTTTTCTGGTTGGTACTTATATATTGATTTTTGTTTACTTGATTGGTTAAAATAGTTGACTTGTTTGGAGTACAGTATTTGTATTTAGCTTGCAATGATATTGTTCACATTCATTTGCAGAATGTATATGGTGCATAGATTTTATGCATCATAAATACAATGTAAATGCAATGTATTGATTGGAATGTGAGTTTTTTCATTGGCATTTGATGATTTAGATTGTAAGATCAGTTAGGTTTATTAAAGGAAATTCATTGTAATGTAGTGTGTCTGTATGGAGAAGTGTTATTTGTAGTACAGTATGGTTTTGATAACCCTTCTACATTTATTTGTATATTGGTTCATCATGTGTGTGTATATACTGTATATATATATATATATATAGGGATTGTTGTTATATATATATTATAAAAAAAATTCAAGCACAGCAGCCCCACAATTAATAAATAAATCTAAATAAATAAATAAATACATGAATATAAATAAATATATATGTATATATATATATATATATGCAAATATAGCTGTATGCTCATCTGCATGTCTTAGGCAGGTCTGCAACCCCGCCTTTCCCCATTATCACCCAGCATACAGCACTTCCACTGCAGCAAGGGATTCTGGGAAATGACATGCAAATGAGCACACAGTGTCACTTTTTGCCTCAATAACCATTTTTAACATGGTTCCCTATAGGCTTAAGCTTGCTGCATGGTCACAGCTTTGAGCACAGCCAGGGTTAAGGTGCATACCCAGAAAACCACCCACAGACAGCTGTTTCGACCTTGATGGGTCTCATCAGTGTGGGGTTGATTTTACTGGGAATGCAAGAGAGGCTTATGGGATAGGCCAAACCATAATACTGAGTTAAGTTATGGTGAGTAAAAAAAGTGACAAAAACCCTCCACAGGAAAGCAAATATGCAAATATAGCTGTATGCTCATCTGCATGTCTTAGGCAGGTCTGCAACCCCGCCTTTCCCCATTATCACCCAGCATACAGCACTTCCACTGCAGCAAGGGATTCTGGGAAATTACATGCAAATGAGCACACAGTGTCACTTTTTGCCTCAATAACCATTTTTAACATGGTTCCCTATAGGCTTAAGCTTGCTGCATGGTCACAGCTTTGAGCACAGCCAGGGTTAAGGTGCATACCCAGAAAACCACCCACAGACAGCTGTTTCGACCTTGATGGAAGTGCAGTGGAAGTGCTGTATGCTGGGTGATAATGGGGAAAGGCGGGGTTGCAGACCTGCCTAAGACATGCAGATGAGCATACAGCTATATTTGCATATTTGCTTTCCTGTGGAGGGTTTTTGTCACTTTTTTTACTCACCATAACTTAACTCAGTATTATGGTTTGGCCTATCCCATAAGCCTCTCTTGCATTCCCAGTAAAATCAACCCCACACTGATGAGACCCATCAAGGTCGAAACAGCTGTCTGTGGGTGGGTTTTTGGCTAAGATCAAGAGGATGGAGGTCGCCATGGAGCCCGCCGGGACCACCCAGCACAAGGAGAAGAAGAAGAAGATGACAAAGAAGGAGAAGCACACGGCACCCCCAGAGACGGTCCCCAGCAGCCAGGAGACGGACGGAGGAGGCCCAGCGGCAACCAGCTCCAGCGGCTCAGGCGACATTGCCACCCCCAGCGGCCTCACCCCCACTGCCAGTACCAGCAGCGGCGGCCCCAGCTCCAACCCTGGAGCTGGGAGCAGCAGCAACAGGAGGATCCCCCGCCTGGAACCCTGGATGAGGCAGACAGTGGTGATGCAGCTGAGGGAGGTCGACGGACAGCGCCCTCTATTGGACGCTGAGACCTTAGCCAAGGAGCTGGTGAGCAAAGCAGGCTTTACTCCGGACGAGATCCTGAGCATCCAGGACCTCAGGTGTGGCCTGTTTTTCGTCACCTTCGCCACGGCGGGAGCCTGCAGGAGGTACTGGGAGGCTTTCCAGACCCTGAAACAGGAGGTCCCCTTCTCAGAGTTCGATGTGAACTGCCCTATCCAGAGGGACGAGAAGAGGATCACTGTGACGGTGAGGAACCCCCATATCCCTGGAAAGGATATTGCTACCTTTCTGCGGCGCTCTTGCACCGTGGTGAGGGAGCCGAGCAGGATCAAGGACAAGTTGGGGTACTGGGTGGGAAAGTGGAGCATGGTAGTTCGCTTGTGGCCAAATCCAGAAGCGGCAGATCGGCTGCACCACCTCCCTCCCAGTTTTTCACTTGCGGGCAGCTCAGGGAGGATCTTTTACCCTGACCAGCCCCAGACCTGCGGTAATTGCGGGAACCTGGGGCATCAGTGGAAACAGTGCACCCTGAAAGCCTGCAGAAACTGCAAGAACACCGGACACGAAACTAAGGATTGTCCCCGCCAGAAAACCTGTGACCTGTGCGGAGAGACAACCCACATGTTCCGGGACTGCCAGCTGAGGGTCAGGAGCTACGCAGAGGCCGCGGCGAAAGGCGCAACACCGGGCGCGCCCCTGACAGCAACCCAGAAGGCAGCCAAGAAGCCCCCTGCAAACCAACCCGTAAAGGCAGAAGGGGGTAAGTATCAGAAGGAGCAAAGGGAACAGGAGGCCACCCAAGCAGCGCCTGCTGCAGCTCCTGAGCCCGCTGCCCCTTCAGTAGCAGCCCCCACCCCACCCCTTCCCTCCCTCACCCCTGCAGCAACACTCCCTCCCACACCCACTGCTGCTGCAACCCCCACCCTCCCCCCTACCCCAACCCTCCCCGCCCACCCACCACCCCTTGCCCCCTCCTCCCAACCCTCCACTGCAGCCCCCCCCACGCTCCATGAGGCTGCAGCCCCTCCCTCTGTAACACCTCTCCCCAGCCCCGAGGCTGTTGCACCCCCTCCCTCTTCCTCCCTTGCTACAGATACCGCCCCCATAGCCCAGACCGGAACGGAGAAGCAGGGAATAAAGAGGAGAGCCCCTGAGACGGATAGCCCGCACCAGGGGCTGGAGCAGAAGAGAGCCCAAATGCAAATCGGCGACTCACCCACTTCCAGCGACGCTGACAGTGACCTTGAAAGCGACCTGGAGGAGGAGGAAGCAGAGATGCAGGAGGCAGTCATTGCAGAGGAGCAGGCGGCCATTTTAGAACAGCCACCTAGCGAGACACAGGTGACCGTGGAAGAGCTCATAAGAGAGGGGCGAGAGGCAGCAGAGACCCTCCTCCTCCATGACAGACGTGCCAGAGTACTAACATTCCTTTCTTTACAGAAATGTGATGTGTATATGCTACAGGAATGTGCCTTACCTTTTTCTCGATCCTACAGGCACCTGAGCGGGCAGTGGTCTCACGGCCCCTCCTACTGGTCTGGGGGGAATGGGTGCAGGAACGCGGGTGTAGCCATTTTGATCCGGGGGGGATGTTTCACTGTTGATTCTGTCCATGAACTCGTCTGCGGCAGACTACTGGTCGTAGACGGTTCGTGGGCAGGGGAGCCGATTAGGCTCATCAATGTGTACGCCGCCCCCCGGAGAAATGAGCGCTTGGAACTTTTCCAGCACCTTCGTCCTTGGCTCGCAACCTCCAGGGCAGTGGTGATGGGTGGGGATTTCAACTGGACGATTGAGGTGGGGGGGCGCGTGCCCCCCAGCAAATCATCAAAGATAGATGTGACGTCCAGGCTACTCATGGCGATGATTGGGGAGGCATCCCTGAAGGACGTGGTAGGATCTATGGGAGCAGGCGCAGCAAACTACTCTTGGTGCCACCCAAATGGTTCCGTGCGTTCTCGGATTGACTTCCTGTTGACCACCAAGCAGGTACAGCACAGACAGCACTCCATGGTCGCAGTACATTTCTCTGACCACAGAGCCATTCATTTCCAGGGGCGCCTGGGAGGAGGTTTCCCCCCAGGGCCAGGATCCTGGAAGCTGAACTGCGCACTGCTGGAAAGGGAGGAGATCATGGAGGAGCTGAGAACAGCATACACAGCATGGAAAGAAGAAAAGGCCTGTTTCCCCAGCACTGCAGAGTGGTGGGAATTCACGAAGATAAGGATCCGTTGCTTCCTGCAGGCAAAGGGCAGACGCCTGGCGTGTGAGAGGAAGGGGGAGTTCGAGGGCCTGCAGCGCAAGCTGCAGTCCCTGCATGACCTCAAACGCTGTGGATGGAACGTGGATGACGACCTGGAGGAAACCAAGGAGAGCCTGCAAAAGCACTTTGAGGAGGAATCCAGACGAATCATCTTCCGTTCCAAGGTGGAGAACCTTGAGAGGGGGGAGAAATGCAATGCCTTCTTCTTCAAGAAACTCCACTCTGCCCACATGCCCCTGAGGGAGCTGCGAGACAAAGATGGCAACGTGCAGCAGGGGAAGGAGGAAGTCATGGGAGTCGTGAAAGATTTCTATGAAGACCTCTACTCCCCAAAAGCATCAGACCGAGACCAGGCTGACAAATTCCTGTCAGGGATTACAAACACCATCGACCCGGCAGGAAAAGCAGCCATGAACGCCCCCCTGACGCTGGAGGAGCTCCACGCTGCAACCAAATCCTTTAAGAAGGGTAGGACGCCGGGCGGAGATGGTATCCCAGCTGAGTTATACACGAAGCTGTGGGACCTGATCGGCCCGGACCTGCTCGAGCTTTACAGGGAAATGGAAGCAGAAGGTAGGATGCCCCCAACGCTGAGGGAAGGAATGCTGACGCTCTTGTACAAACGGAAGGGGGAGAGGTGCGACCTCAAGAACTGGCGTCCCATCTCCCTCCTGAATGCGGACTACAAGATCCTAGCAAAAGTCCTAGCGAACAGACTGAAGAAGGTCATCAGCCAGATCATCCACCCAGACCAGACGTGCGGCATCCCCGGACGCAGGATCGCAGACAGCCTCGCCCTAATCAGAGACACAGTCCACTACATCAGAGACCGCCGTGTACACGCGGCCCTGGTCACCCTTGATCAGGAGAAGGCCTTTGACCGTGTCTCCCATGATTTCATGGGCAGGGTGCTGCGTGAGTATGGGATGGGGGAGATGTTCTGTTCTTATGTTAACCTGATGTACCTTGACATTTGCAGTGTGGCGATCGTGAACGGATGGAAGACTAACCCCTTCCCTGTCCTCTCAGGGGTTAGGCAGGGCTGCCCTCTTTCACCTCTCCTTTTTGTCTGTTGTATAGAGCTCTTCGCCCAGTGCATCAGACGAGATGCAGAGATCAGAGGGATCGTCGTGCCAGGACCCCAGAGACGCGAAGTGAAGTGCTCGCTCTACATGGATGACGTCACCATCTTCTGCGCAGATAGCCGGTCGGTGAAGACGCTGGTCCAGACGTGCGAGGATTTCGGGAAAGCTTCAGGAGCAAAAGTCAACTGCGGGAAGTCAGAGACCAAGCTATTTGGGCTTTGGAACCTGACTGCCGACCCCCTCCCCTTCCCCATCAGAGCAGGCCTCATTCAAATCCTTGGAGTCTGGTTTGGTGTGGGGAGCGAGGCCGCTGCCCTGAAGAGCTGGAACGAGAGGCTGAACAAGGTGAAGCAGAAGATCGGATTGTGGCGCCTCAGACCCCTCACCATTGAGGGGAAAAAGCTGGTACTGCTGAACGAGATCCTCCCTGTCCTGCAGTACGTGGCCCAGGCATACCCGCCTTCGACCAGAACCTGCCAGGAGATCTCCATGGCAGTGTTCCGCTTTGTCTGGGGGGCCAAGTTTGAGAGGGGAAAGCGCGAGGTGATGTACAAAGAGCCGCACAAGGGGGGTAGAGGAATCCCCGACATCCCCACTATTCTGCGCGCCTTCTTTGTAAGCAACTGCGTGCGGATCACCCTGAGAGACTGCGACAAAGACTCCTCTGGCTACTCCATGTCCCGCCTCCTACTCCTGCCGCTCTGGAGAGCACTGGGGTGGGACAAGTGGGACAGCTCCATCCCTTACAGCTGGCGCACGCCCTGGTTCTACAAGGACGTGAAGAAGTTTGTGAGGCAGAACAATCTGGAGGGAGTAAAACCAGACCTGTGGAAGCCCAAGGTCATCTACAAAATGATCAGGGCTAAAGACATCATGGAATCGGTCCCAGGTCTCCACCCCAACACCTTTGGAACGGTGTGGAGGAATGTGGCATCGAAAAGACTAATGAATAAACACAAAGACATACACGGGGGACTCCCTGTGAATGCGGACAAGTACCAGAGTAAACTCAGCCTCGTGAGGCACTGCCCCAGGTGCAACCCAGTGGAGGAAAGCATCATACACCTCTTCTGGAACTGCCCCTTTGCGCAGGCCTTGCTGCGCGCGCTGGACACTGATTTTAAGGATTATATACCGAGGAAGTGCGTCACGTACTACTCGGTGTTCCACGGACTTTTCACAGGAACACACACAGAGAACGCAATCGAAGCCGGTTGGAGTCTAATGTGCTGTTTCAAGGACGTTTTACTATTCGCCAGGGAACGTTTGATCAAGGGGAGGAAGAGGATGTCGGTACAGGACTGTCGCAGGCTGCTCCACAGCCTGCTCAAGGACTATTCCATCTTTGACGGCCCTGAGGAGGAGGACTAAACACCCCCCTCCCCACCCCCCCCTTACTTCCCCGCCCCAAAAGTTTTTCTGTGCAATAAAGTTAGAGATAATGTGTGTATGATATGTCATGTCTGTGGTGCGGTGCATACGTATAAATGTACTGCACCGCCGTGTTCGTCACAGTTTTTTTACTTTTGGGGAAACCATTAATAAAAATGTATGTGAGTTGTGTGGGATATGCACTGCGCCGTTGTTAACGTCGCGGTTTTTTTTCGTTTGGAAAATGATTTATGTACTGTTATAATCTTGTTGTAAAGATTCGCTGCATAATAAAAGAATTTTCAAAACAAAAAGCTGTCTGTGGGTGGTTTTCTGGGTATGCACCTTAACCCTGGCTGTGCTCAAAGCTGTGACCATGCAGCAAGCTTAAGCCTATAGGGAACCATGTTAAAAATGGTTATTGAGGCAAAAAGTGACACTGTGTGCTCATTTGCATGTCATTTCCCAGAATCCCTTGCTGCAGTGGAAGTGCTGTATGCTGGGTGATAATGGGGAAAGGTGGGGTTGCAGACCTGCCTAAGACATGCAGATGACCATACAGCTATATTTGCATATTTGCTTTCCTGTGGAGGGTTTTTGTCACTTTTTTTACTCACCATAACTTAACTCAGTATTATATATATATATATATATATATGATACGAACCAATCCAAAGACCAGTAAAGAGACAGCAGACCGCTCGGGTTAATCCAAAAGTCTATATTCACAACATGAAATACACGTGGCTTACGTATATATTTATTTATTTAGTTTTAATTATTAATTGTGTATATACATATATATTTATTTATATTCATGTATTTATTTATTTATTTAGATTTATTTATTAATTGTGTGGCTGCTATGCTTGAATTTTTTTATTGTGGGTAGCGGGGGTGGGTGAAGGGGGTATTTGGCCCTTGGTGTGAATTTAGGACTTGCGGGGGGGTTGCGGGTGCACTTAACCCCTTCACGCCGTAGCAGTAAATACCGCTACGGTCATGAAGGGGTTAAGTGCACCCGCTACCCCCCGCATGCCCTTAACAACCACCAATGGGGCTAATACCCCCTTCACCCACCCCGCTACCCACAATAAAAAAATTCACACACAGCAGCAGCACAATTAATAAAAAAATCTAAATAAATAAATAAATACATGAATAGAAATAAATATATTTAAAATACATTTTTATTCATAGTGTAGAGGTGCAGGGGGTCTCCGGAGCTGAACTGCTGTGGTTTTAGGTCCGGGGACCCCCTGCTCCCTGAGATACAGCCCCCTTTAGGGGGTGCCGGTATCCCTCTGCTTGGTTTACAGGCCGCGGTCACATGTTCGGGACCTTTAAATGCAGAGGGATACCGGCACCTCATAAAGGGGGCCTGTATCTCGGGGAGCATGGGTCCCCGGACCTGAAACCAACGCGGTTCAGCTCCGGAGACCCCCTGCACATCTACACTATGAATAAAAATGTATTTTAAATAATTTTTATTGTGCCGATGTTTGCGCAGAGAGAGCAGCGGTTCTCTCTCTGCTGCAAACACATCTCGCCCCCGCCGGCCTATAGTATCATTGATGTGCATACAGTATACAGTACTGTATGTTGTACAGTACCGTATGTTAGGGGTTATAGGGGTTGTTGTTATACAGTATATATATATATATATATATATATATATATATATATATATATATATATATATATATATATATATATATATATATATATATATATACTGCATTACAATTCATGAATTTATGCCATCTGGCAGACACGCGAAGCATTGCAGCCTAGTAAATCCTGAACCATTATCAATTAACACATCAACCGTGCGTCAGCCGGGCATGACCCATGGCTCGGACCGCGGCATGCTCCGGGTGAACAGCGTGGCATTCCAGGAACATGCCAGGGACAAACCGGTGATTTGTTAGAATAAAGTGTGCCGCAGCAGTATGCATGCTATTGGTATTTTATTAACAGTCATTGATCACTGCATGCATAAAAGGATATCCACCTATACCAGGGGTAGACAACCTGCGGCTCCTGAGCCGCATGCGGCTCTATCCGCTCCTACTTGCGGCTCTTTGCAGGTTGCCAACCCCCATCTGCTGCCTCTCTCCCTCACTATACTGGCCGTCGCTGCAGGGGAGGGAGGCTGGCCAGCGCTGGTTAGGCCTCTTGTTGCTGTTGGACCCGATGTCTCCCCTGCTGCTTGCTTGCCTATCTCCTGTACTGTCCCATGCCGGGCTCTCATGCCGGTGCAGGCCGGAAGTGCATGTTGCAACTTCCGGTGCAACCCGCCATCACAGAGTTCGGCTTGGGACAGTACAGGAGAGAAGGAGGCAAGCAGCTGGGGAGATGTCAGGTCCGGCGGCAATAAGAGGTTGGACCAGCAACGGCCACCACAGCCATCACCACTACCAGGAAAGTGAGGGAGAGAGGCCCAATCTAAATGCATATATGTTTGGGTGTATATATACTGTATATATCATGGAAATATTACTGTGTGCTCATTTGCATGTCTTAGACAGGTCTGCAACCCTGTCTTTAGCTATTATCACCCAGCATACAGTGCATCCACTGCAGCAAGGGATTCTGGGAAATGACATGCAATGAGCACACAGTACCACCTTTTGCTTCAAATCCATTTGACATGGACCCCTTTAAGCTTTTGCATGTTGCATTGCACAGCTTTTCAGCACAGCCTGGGTTTAGATGCAAAGCCAGTAAAACTACCCACAGACAGCTGTTTTGACCTTTTGGGTCTCATCAGTGTGAGGTTGGTTATACTGGCTTTGCAATTTGAAGCTTGGATAGGTATCCACCACACATTAGTTAAGTTATGGTGGGTTAAAAAAAGTGACAAAAATAAATAAATATATATTTATATATTATGTGTGTATTTTGGGGGGTAGTGTGTGTTTGTGTATTTAGGGGGTAGAGTGTGTGTATTTGAAGGGGTCAAGTAGATGTTTTTTTAGGGAGGGTATTGTATTGTGTGTATTTAAAAATGACAACGTTTTGCACAGAAAAACAATGAAAAAAACTAAATAAAGGGATGTATTATTGTGAGATGCATTGTATTCGCCCACATATTTTTTATTATGTTAAAGCTTATACAGTATAAACCTATTAGTGTGTGTATAGTATATGTATGTGTTTATGGGGGTATAATATTCATGCATGTGTTGCAGCTCTAGGAATATTTTGGAGAAAGACATTTTTTATCAAATGTCTCTTCTTCCTTGAGAGGTTGTAGACCCCTGACCTACACCATAGTGTTTATTATCACTTAACACTATTCCTGCACATGCCCCTTGATGGGACTTAAGGGTTTATGTGTCAAATAACGATTATTTAATCATGTACACAGTGTACCAGGTGATATATTGGAAGCTATACACTGATTTATTTTTGGTTGTTTTGCATATTTTCGTTCCACACATCGATCCTGAGGACCTGCGCCAAGGAGGACTTTTTCTTGGGAGTAATACACCAACCTTGGCCTGGGATCAGAGGCCTGAAATGCCGGGATAGCAGGTATAGTTCCGGGGTTGAGGCAGACATCAGGCAAAGGGTAGCCAGGTCCGGTTCCGAGGTCGCGGCAGGCAAAGGGTAGTCAGGTCCGGTTCCGAGGTCGCGGCAGGCAAAGGGTAGTCAGGTCCGGTTCCGAGGTCGCGGCAGGCAAAGGGTAGTCAGGTCTGGTTCCGAGGTCATGGCAGGGACAGGCAAAGAGTAGTCAGGTCCGGTTCCGAGGTCGAGATAGGCAGCAGGCAAAACAAAGGCAATGCAGAGCTCAGACAGGACAGGGTAACAAGTAGTTTGCACGATCAAGGTTGGATAGCATTGTACTGGAGAAGCGACTACACAGAATAGAAGGATTACAGGGAGACAAGGAAACTCAGCATCCAAGGAAAAGAACTAGCCAGTTGGTAAATCTAAACCAATTTACTTCTTGAGATTCAGGCACTCTAATTAGAATGCAATAGAGAGACATACAACCTCAGTGCTAAATAAAGATGGAGTCAAAGTGAATGAATAGAAGTCAAGGATTCCACGCTCGTGCTGTCTTATATATCATGTAAGTAGAAAGATCCCCTTGCTGCTGGGTGCATGGAGTCACTCTCCAAGACTCTCCTAAATGAGATAACCCAAAGGTAATCTCAGAAAACGATAAAAGTATGCACACAGCGCACCGGGGTCAGTACAAATTAGCATTTAATACAGGTCCCATGAATCTAACAATTGGTTAAAATAACCAACACAAAACAAAACCTAACAAAATCTAAAATAAAGTCACAAGGAGTGACAAACTCGACTAAAGACAAAGGAAGTTAATCAAACACACGTGACACAATAATGATAAGAAAATAACAATAAATGACTACATATAACGTGCATAAAGTGATATAAACATACTAAATCTATTGCAATGTGGTGCAGACTAGAAGTAAAGAACCACAGTGGAGTGACAGATGCGAACCGTAAGGCTGAAAAAGCAGGAGGCCAAGGATGGTGCTGTTATGTCCGGATTGCATCTTCACTTGGTAGTTGTATTCACCGCTTGAGCTTTCCGGTCTCTGTCCCAGCCACTGGATGTGTGCACTAGAACAACCTCAGGTACCTCAACGTGTTTCACAACTGCGTGCTTCATCAGGGTGTCTGCACTAATACTTACAACATACATTTTAACGGTCTAATTTCTGAGTGAGATTCCACAAGTCTCTCTTTTATGTTTAATTAAATTTATTAGACGTTATTGTACCATATAATATCTTTCTTCTTTCATACAGTATTGTGCAATTTATCCTCATGCAATGAGCATTTCCACTTAGGCAGTTGGAGTTAAGTATTCTATATTCCTTTATCATCTACAGTGGCGACCAACTTTATTCTAACTAGGCTAGCTCCGCGAATTTCGGAATATCCCGGTGATGTGCGGTTTTGTATCATTTTCGCCCGGGGTGTATTGTGTTATTTTCACGGCTGTGATTTAAGCATTTTATTCCCGCTGGCTGCAAAACTGCAATGCCGTGTAAAAACGCATGGGGGCGTTTGCGAGCTGTTGTCTTTGAAGCCGAGAAATTCATGAATTGTAATGCAGTATATACTGTTTATATACAGTATATACTGTATAACAACAACCCCTATAACCCCTAACATACACATACAGTACTGTATATGCACATCAATGATACTATAGGCCGTCCCCTGGCGAGATGTGTTTGCAGCAGAGAGAGAACCGCTGCTCTCTCTGCGCAAACATCGGCACATTAAAAATTATTTAAAATACATAGTGTAGATGTGCAGGGGGTCTCCGGAGCTGAACCGCGTTGGTTTCAGGTCCGGGGACCCCCTGCTTCCCGAGATACAGCCCCCTTTATGAGGTGCCGGTAATCTAAAACCACAGCGGTTCAGCTCCGGAGACCCTCTGCACATCTACAGTATGAATAAAACACATATATAAATAAACACTCATTCCTTACTTTTGCGGCTATGTGCTATGGTAACGAAGCAGCATGACTGTATTTTTAATAATATTGTACAGTGAGCAGGGGGTTCCATGAGCCACAAATCAAAGCTCAGGGGACCCCCTGCTCCTGCACAATATTATTAAAAATACAGAAATGCTGCTTCATTACCATAGCTGATAGCCGCTAAGGCAATGAAGGGGTTAACCCACCGTGCCCGCTTTATTGTGGGTAGCGGGGGTGGGTGAAGGGGGTATTTGGCCCTTGGTGTGAGTTTAGGACTTGTGGGGGGTTGCGGGTGCACTTAACCCCTTCACGGCAGTTAATACCGCTACGGTCATGAAGGGGTTAACCCCTCCCGCTACTCCCCCGCAAGCCCTAAACAACCATTGTTGGGGCTAATAACCCCTTCACCCACCCCCACTACCCACAATAAAAAAATTCACACACAGCAGCCGCCCAAAAAAAATAAAAATAAATCTAAATAAATAAATAAATACATGAATATAAATAAATACATTTAAAATACATTTTTATTCATAGTGTTGATGTGCAGGGGTCTCCGGAGCTGAATCGCGTTGGTTTATATATATATATATACCATGTGACAGAGGCTTGGGGGGAGAAAGGATGTGACGTACTACAGCCAATCAGAGTAGGGATGGAGTTCCCATGCTCTGATTGGCTCTAGTACCATGTGACAAGCTTTCAATGACGTCACATCCTTTCTCCCCCCAAGCCTCTGTCACATGGTTTACTAGAGCCAATCAGAGTAGGGATGGAGTTCCCACGCTATGATTGGCTACCATACCATGTGAGGCCGGCCATGTTTCTTTTAATGACGTCATCTTAAATGCAATTGAAGCAAAGCCATTCTGATTGGCTGTGCTTTCATTGCCTTTAAGTGACGTCATCATTTTTATTTTTATCGGCCAAAACACATGGTTTTCACGGCCCAATCAGGGCCGTGGGAACCATATGACGAAAATGTGACGTCATAGGCCTTTAAAAGCCTATGTCGTCTCATTTTGAAGCCAGATGCCGAGGAGGAAGGACCTCCGGAGAAGAAAGAAGACCAGGGCGTGGCCGAAGATGGAAAGAAGACCCCGCCCGGAAGAAGACAGAAGAAAGAAGAATACAGATCAAGATGAAGATGGATTACAAATAGAAGACCCGTGGATTGATTTGGATTTTTAGTTTAATGTTTATTTTTTTATGGTTTATTATTTTATGGGTTCCTGTGCCTGGTGGATTGGTTCGTGAGTAAGGTGCGCAACGGGAGTCGGTGGGGCCAAGTAATGGTAAGTGAACTAAAGAAATGTATTTTATTTAACTTGTTAATTTTTTTAAAAGCTTTTTTAACATGTGTAATTTTTTTTTGTGGTATATCATTTCTTGCAACTGTATGTATGTATGTATATATGTCTAGAGAGATATATACATACAGGGTAAGAAATTATGTTGTTTTAAAAGCTTTCTTTCATGTGTTTTAAAATAATTTGTCTATGCTGCTATGCTTTATTGTGTGTTTAAAGTATTTTAAAATTAGATAAATGTAATTGTTGATATTGTGTGCTTGTGTTCACGGTTAGCCTTGGTTTTAAAGTTTGTATTCTGGTTGGTAATTATATTTTTTCACATGCTGAATTGTTCTGCTCGAGGCGTGAATTAGTTAATGGTTTCATTGTTCGGGATGGACTGTCAATTGTTTAGGGATGTAAATAATGATTGCTAATTGATTTTTGTTTACTTGATTGGTTAAAATAGTTGACTTGTTTGGAGGTACAGTATTTGTATTTAGCTTGCAATGATATTGTTCACATTCATTTGCAGAATGTATATGGTGCATAGATTTTATGCATCATTTTCTACAATGTAAATGCAATGTATTGATTGGAATGTGAGGTTTTACATTGGCATTTGATGATTTAGATTGTAAGATCAGTTAGGATTATTAAAGGAAATTCATTGTAATGTAGTGTGTCTGTATGGAGAAGTGTTATTTGTAGTACAGTATGGTTTTGATAACCCTTCTACATTTATTTGTATATTGGTTCATCATGTGTGTGTATATACGGTATATATATATATATATATATATATATATATATATGTATTAACTGCTACGGTCGTGAAGGGGTTAAGTGCACCCGCAACCCCCCCGCAAGTCCTAAACTCACACCAAGGGCCAAATACCCCTTTCACCCACCCCCGCTACCCACAATAAAAAAAATTCAAGCACAGCAGCCCCACAATTAATAAATAAATCTAAATAAATACATGAATATAAATAAATATATATGTATATATATATATATATATATATATAACAACAATCCATATATATATATATATATATATATATATATATATATATATATATATATAGGGATTGTTGTTATATATATATATATATATATATATATATATATATATATATATATATATATATATACATATATATTTATTTATATTCATGTATTTATTTATTTATTTAGATTTATTTATTAATTGTGGGGCTGCTGTGCTTGAATTTTTTTTATTGTGGGTAGCGGGGGTGGGTGAAAGGGGTATTTGGCCCTTGGTGTGAGTTTAGGACTTGCGGGGGGGTTGCGGGTGCACTTAACCCCTTCACGACCGTAGCAGTTAATACCGCTACGGTCATGAAGGGGTTAAGTGCACCCGCTACCCCCCGCAAGCCCTAAACAACCACCAATGGGGCTAATACCCCCTTCACCCACCCCCGCTACCCACAATAAAAAAAATTCACACACAGCAGCAGCACAATTAATAAAAAAATCTAAATAAATAAATAAATACATGAATAGAAATAAATATATTTAAAATACATTTTTATTCATAGTGTAGAGGTGCAGGGGGTCTCCGGAGCTGAACTTCTGTGGTTTTAGGTCCGGGGACCCCCTGCTCCCCGAGATACAGCCCCCTTTAGGGGGTGCCGGTATCCCTTTGCTTGGTTTACAGGCCGCGGTCACGTGATCGGGACCTTTAAATGCAGAGGGATACCGGCACCTCCTAAAGGGGGCCTGTATCTCGGGGAGCAGGGTTCCCCGGACCTGAAACCAACGCGGTTCAGCTCCGGAGACCCCCTGCACATCTACACTATGAATAAAAATGTATTTTAAATAATTTTTAATGTGCCAATGTTTGCGCAGAGAGAGCAGCGGTTCTCTCTCTGCTGCAAACACATCTCGCCCCCGCCGGCCTATAGTATCATTGATGTGCATACAGTATACAGTACTGTATGTTGTACAGTACGATATGTTAGGGGTTATAGGGGTTGTTATTATACAGTATATATATATATATATATATATATACTGCATTACAATTCATGAATTTATGCCATCTGGCGGACACGCGAAGCATTGCAGCCTAGTAAATCCTGAACCATTATCAATTAACACATCAACCGTGCGTCAGCCGGGCATGACCCCTGGCTCGGACCGCGGCATGCTCCGGGTGAACAGCGTGGCATTCCAGGAACATGCCAGGGACAAACCGGTGATTTGTTAGAATAAAGTGTGCCGCAGCTGCATGCATGCTATTGGTATTTTATTAACAGTCATTGATCACTGCATGCATAAAAGGATATCCACCTATACCAGGGGTAGACAACCTGCGGCTCCTGAGCCGCATGCGGCTCTATCCGCTCCTACTTGCGGCTCTTTGCAGGTTGCCAAACCCCATCTGCTGCCTCTCTCCCTCACTATACTGGCCGTGGCTGCAGGGGAGGGAGGCTGGCCAGCGCTGGTTAGGCCTCTTGTTGCTGTTGGACCCGATGTCTCCCCTGCTGCTTGCTTGCCTATCTTCTGTACTGTCCCATGTCGGGCTCTCATGCCGGTGCAGGCCGGAAGTGCATGTTGCAACTTCCGGTGCAACCCGCCATCACAGAGTTCGGCTTGGGACAGTACAGGAGAGAAGGAGGCAAGCAGCTGGGGAGATGTCAGGTCCGGCGCACTAAGAGGCTGGACCAGTAACCCCTTCCATCCCCCTTCCACCCCACCACAGCCATCACCACTACCAGGAAAGTGAGGGAGAGAGGCCCAATCTAAATGCATATATGTTTGGGTGTATATATACTGTATATATCATGGAAATATTACTGTGTGCTCATTTGCATGTCTTAGACAGGTCTGCAACCCTGTCTTTAGCTATTATCACCCAGCATACAGTGCATCCACTGCAGCAAGGGATTCTGGGAAATGACATGCAATGAGCACACAGTACCACCTTTTGCTTCAAATCCATTTGACATGGACCCCTTTAAGCTTTTGCATGTTGCATTGCACAGCTTTTCAGCACAGCCTGGGTTTAGATGCAAAGCCAGTAAAACTACCCACATACAGCTGTTTTGACCTTTTGGGTCTCATCAGTGTGAGGTTGGTTATACTAGCTTTGCAATTTGAAGCTTGGATAGGTATCCACCACACATTAGTTAAGTTATGGTGGGTTAAAAAAAGTGACAAAAATAAATAAATATATATTTATATATTATGTGTGTATTTTGGGGGGTAGTGTGTGTTTGTGTATTTAGGGGGTAGAGTGTGTGTATTTGAAGGGGTCAAGTAGATGTTTTTTTAGGGAGGGTATTGTATTGTGTGTATTTAAAAATGACAACGTTTTGCACAGAAAAACAATGAAAAAAACTAAATACAGGGACGTATTATTGTGAGATGCATTGTATTCCCCCACATATTTTTTTGTATGTTAAAGCTTATACAGTATAAACCTATTAGTGTGTGTATAGTATATGTATGTGTTTATGGGGGTATAATATTCATGCATGTGTTGCAGCTCTAGGAATATTTTGGAGAAAGACATTTTTTATCAAATGTCTCTTCTTCCTTGAGAGGTTGCAGACTCCTGACCTACACCATAGTGTTTATTATCACTTAACACTATTCCTGCACATGCCCCTTGATGGGACTTAAGGGTTTATGTGTCAAATAACGATTATTTAATCATGTACACAGTGTACCAGGTGATATATTGGAAGCTATACACTGATTTATTTTTGGTTGTTTTGCATATTTTCGTTCCACACATCGATCCTGAGGACCTGCGCCAAGGAGGACTTTTTCTTATCACCCTATTTAGAATGTATGATCTTTTGGAGGAGAGCCCTCAGGATTTTTTTTATTTTTTATTTATTCATTATGTATTGATGATTAATTTAGGTGAAAGGCTGTTAATTATCAATAATGGCTTTCACACTTTAGTTCAAAAAAAAGACCCTATTGAGTCTTTAAAATATACAGTATTATTTGCAGGGAGTATGTAAAATACCAAAAACCAAATTATCCCCCTTTACTGCTGTATCTTTTTTTCCTGCACATGGGTTAACTCGGCTTACTCATCATTCTTCTTTGATTGATTTTCATATTTCTCATTTGAGACTGGAGCTCTACACGTGTATTAATACACACACTTGAATAGCTTATGACACCTTCGAATTGCCCAAGTGATTTAAAAGTGCAATGCACAGCAGCACATGAGGTGACACAAAAGAAATGGTTAGGGTCAAACAATATGCAATAGAGATACTGTTCTGTATAGTACAGTAGATCATTGCCATGCTAAGAGGTTTGCTTGAAACATTGTAGTGCACATTATGTATATGGAAGGGTGGGAACTTTCACTTGTGGTTTGGTTGCTTAAAAGGTGTCATATTTTGTATGGGGTTTTAAAATTGTGTTTTGGTTCTGTTTTGGCAAAAATTGACTTATTTGATTTTTGTTTTGGTATTGGCATTTTTACCAAAATATGAAAAAACTGAAAATAAGAAGAAAATACTAAAATAGCATAAAAAATGCTTAAAACAGGTATAAAATCTTTAAAAAAAAAAAAATTGTGTGTGAGGAGACCTCCTCCTCCCCATGACTGTTTTGATTTTCTGTTTGATTGTTTTGTATTAAATGTTGTATTACATTTAGTGCCCCAGCCAAGGATCCCATGTTTTATAAAATTTGTCTGTAGATTGTTTTAGGAACGCTGTCATTTTTTTCCATCCGCATCACCTCGATTTATTCTTTTTCTACAGTTCACCTAGAAGGGGGGGGGGGGGCAATCTTCTTCCAATAAGCCACCACAGTGCATCTAGCCGGCGTCAGTATAAATGATACTAGCCTCCTCATAGGCCGGCTTATATCTTCAACTGGTTTTGCCAGGAGAAAAGTCAAAGGGTCTATGGGAATCAAAAGATCTGTTACATCTTTAATAATAGTTTGGATTGTGGTCGAATACTTCTGAATCGCTGGACATAACCGCCAAATGTGGACCATGTCACCTCTTTGTCCACATCCCCTCCAATAACAAGTACATACCGAAGTGTGTTTGTATGATTATTTTATAGTATTCCATTGATATTATTGCTACTCAATGTATCAATGTTCGCTCGGTAGTATTGTTGGAGCTCTAATGTCAGTGATCTGTACAATGCAGAAAACGAATAAAAACTATTTGAAATATAAAAAAAGTTGTGTGCTGAGCATGCACATTGTAACTGAAACTTCTTTGTGTTTTCTCACCGAAATTGTATTTGTAATGGTGATGTTTTTAATTCAATGGAAGAGATTTGAGAGTATTTTTTTTTAATTTTTGTGTTGAAATTTCAATACTATCACTTATAGTCCTGACATATGATAACTAAAGTAAGATACATATGTAGCAGGGACATCCCTGTCTACTAATCTGCCTTTCTTCTGGCAGTAAGTCCTGGTATAAGCAGGCCTTGCCAGTAGTCATCATGGGGTTTTCCCATCACCTTTAGTACTGCACTTGAGTGACAGCAGGGCTTGGTACATCCTGTTGTAGCGTTGACAACGGGGTGCTCGCCTTCTGGCTGTACTTAAGGGCAGGACCACCCTAAAGTTAGCAGATTGTTCCTTCCCCTGAGGAAGGCAGGTCACACGTCTGGGAGCATGAGAATGGGGCCTATCCATGTGCTCTTCCCTGCGGGGAGGAGTGAGTGTGAACCCATACCTCTGCTAGGGAGGTGGGGAAGAGTTAGGATGGCTGTGGGTGCGCTTGCCCTGTAGTGACAGTCCAGGAACCATCTCCAGTGAGAGCTGATCAAAGGAGACTATATTCAGCAGACGACTGCTGCATAGATGTGTTACTGCAAAGTGTGTAGTAAAAAAAACATTCCTGTTTGCAATATACTTCTGGCCTGGTGTGTGATCTAACTGGAGGGAGAGTACAAGTTCTACCATGGGAGATCATCTTCATACATCCCTGGAGCCTATGGCCGATGGAGGCGCTGCACTGCTAAGTATTATGTGGGGTATGAACCACGGAAGCCTGTTCCTGTGTCCCAAAGTCATCGCGGATGTCTCAGCCCTCTTGTTACCAGCAGGTATGCACCACACACCCCGTAATGGCCCCTATCTGTGATTGGGGGGGTTGCACATATATTTGGTTTGTAAAGTATCTAAATGCTGTTACTCTCAAAAGTCTTTCATTCAATGTAAATCATGATCAAAGTACAATTTCACTGGCAAAACGCAAAGAAGTTCGACTTAGAACACGTATGCTCAGCACCCCCCTTTTTTTATAATCATTGCAGTTACTATATTAATCTATATAAAATTAATGTGTCATATGTTTACATACCTTGCATGTTTTCCACTTATGGCTTTTTTATTATAAATGGTACATTTCTAAAATGTTTGCTATTTGCACTTTTATACAGTATTTATACTCACTGGGAATTCCGTGTGTGTGTCTCTGTGCCCCCTCTGCTCGCATGTGCTGGCGATATTGGGAGCCTCTGCGGACGGGGTTGGCCGGCTCGGCGCATGCAAGGAAAGTGCAGGCTGCCTCTACGCATGGGTCTATGGGGCTGGGCATCTCAATTTACCAAGACAATGGGTTATGGGGGATTCCTACCTTACTAGGTGCTGGGCGCTGCTGGAGCTTACCCAGGATGTCTCCACGCTCCATCCATCTCAAGATATCCCAGTCACAAGGGATTCCCCACCTCTACATCAGCATTATAGTTAGCTATACGCTTAACTGCTTCTTTTGCCTGACAAATCCCACCCCCTTACTTACAGCACTTGTGCTTTTAGACTAGCCACAGGCATCTGATATTATTGTTGTTTTTAGGTGGCTTATTAATTTGTACAGTTTCTTAGAAATTTATTGAAAGTAAATTTTTTGGTTTTTATTCATTCATCTATTTATATATCTGTCATTCATTTACAGGTATGTACATACATTAGTTTATTGCTACTCTGAGTGCACATCACTTAATAGGTATCTCTGTATTTGTTATGCTGCAAAATATGAAATTGGTCCAAAACTGTGGCACAAAATAGATCCAGGTTTGCTTTCACTGGGATTTTTGTCTGCCACTGTTTTTGCTTAATTTGTGCAATTGGGACACTTTGTTGCTAAGATCTTTAAATGTATTTCTTTTTGATACACAGAAGTTAGTTGCCTGTGATGTGAGTTTTTTAATGTAGATATCCACAATTGATTACATTTTAGCATGTTGCTAAATTTAGCATTGTGATCTGTCCTTAGCCATTGCAATATACTGTACAGTAATGACAATATAATTGCATATTTTCCATTTTATTCAATGTAAGAGCTGGCACAGTTTGTCAACACGTCATGTCTCTATGGCCAATACCGCATACGATATATATGCATATGGTAATGTCCTACTTCAAAGAGAAAAATAAAATATAAACAGTTTTTACCACTGTCTCTGGTATTTTTAAGTGATTCGAGTTGCCTGCAGTTTCATTTCATAAAGAAAACTGCACTGATATCTATTTATTTCAGTGCCCATGCACCGAGATTTTGAAAGATATTAAAACACATATCTAAATAGATTAGAATACTTTGTTACTCGGCCGTGCAGCCAAATAAATAATAGGCCTTCTACGTCTAAATAAGAGTAAATAAAACATGCTATTAACTGAGATTGTGCATGCAAAAGCAGGATAGGTGATACTGTTTGAGATTTCTAAAGCCTAGTATATATTTTTGCAAACCACTGTAATTTACTCATCGTGATACTTCATGACTCAGTGCACCTTTTTATGTTGAGTATTGTGTTCAGATTTCTTTGCATTTAATCCAAACTGTGTTGTGTTGCATTATTAGCACTAGTTGAAGTGTTGTTAAATGTAGTGGTCCTGTGCTTGAAGACAGAACAGAGGTTTGTTGTTTAACAAGGGCCTAGTTTATAGACCCACTTTTGACAGATTTGTGGTGTATTTATGCCACAGCGCAGAAAAGATAGACTATTCTTGAAATATATATTTTCTGTTATCAAGACATAACTTTAGGTTTGTTATTAAAATAGTAATGTTGCCAAGTAGCACCAACTATTACTTGAACCCTGATTATTATCTGACAAGACCATTTTTCTTTTGCCACAGCAATGCTGTTTTAAAATGATCCTAAAGAATCACATCCTTGTGCAGCTATGACAGGATTTTCTTTATTCTTTTCTCAGCTAAGGATTTGTGCAGATAAGCTGATTCAAACACTTCTCTTCTAATCGTACATGAACAAGAAACCATTTATCCATTGAGTGGTAATCCCACCTTTGGCAGGCTGGTCTATGTTTCATTTCAAAGAGGAAAACAAGGACTGAGAATTCCAATGATCTTAACATAAACACAATTCTATATATTTAATTTATTGAGATATTTTTAATAATGTGCTATTTATACAGTATATTTAGTTTAGCATTTGTGAATAATGTATTTCATTTTACAACAAATTTTGGTGAGGATAAATTAAAGTATTATTTATTACATAAATAAAGCAAAGATTTATAAGGATATTTTTAGTATAAGTATAGCAGATATGTATATAAAGACATATAAAATATGTACAGCTGAACCCAGTTATAACGCGGTGCTAAGGGTCCACCTGATATGACCGTGTTACAACCGGGATCGCGATTAAAAAATGGCCACCGCGATCAGGAGACCCGGTGGCACCCCCATGCAGGTCTTACCCGGAGCAGGGTGCTAGGGATCCGACACCACGGGTCAGTCATCATGTGGTGGGGAGGGGGGTTGATGTGTCTGTCTCCAGGGCCATCTTAATGTATGGGAATGCTGGGTAGTTGCCCGGGAGCCCCACAGCATAGGGGGCCCCATGCGCCCAGCACATGCATGTCCACCAATGGTAAATATCTCCATTCTAAGTCTAGCTAGGAGGGCTCACTCTCCCCCCGCCTGGCACCCGGCTCAGCTAGCTATCCCCCGCCAGGCCCACCGGCTCCGCTCGCTCTCCCCCACCCGGAAGTAGAACCCTGGCTCCACTCGCTCTCCACCCGCCCGGCACACTGGCTCATGTCACAACCGCTCACAGCCTAGCAGTGCAGCACTCCCGGTGCCTGCTGCTGCTAGTGATCATGTGGGAGGCTAGGAGCAACAGTGTAGGCAGGGCCTCGTGCACTGCTTTGCCCAGGGGCCCCTAATGTTGTTAAGATGGCTGTCTCCGTGTGGCTGTCGCTCCATTGTTGCTGGGTGTGACTCCCAGCTGGGTCACAGGCAATCCTGTCCTTGTCTTGGATGAAGATAACTACTTTTGTTTGGTTTATGGAAACCCTATTTGGGATCTTAAAGGGTTTTTTTTTCCGCAAAGTGATCTACAGTATTTATTGTGCATTTTTTCCCTGTGAAGAATTCCATTATTTAATTTAAAAATTAATTCAATTTTTTTTTATTTCCCTGCAGTACCTGGTGTCACCACTTCAGACTCCCAGACTTTCATTTTCAAGGCAAGGCTTGTCTCTCTCTGCATTACCTGGTTGAGCCACTGCAGATTTTTAGACTTGGATTTCTAAGAACAGACTTGCGTTAATTTGAGTTCTTCGCTTGCTACTGTATATACTGCTGTTTCAAAGTTTTCCATTTTAAAAGACGAGTACTCCCATTGTTTTTTGTTTTTTCTGTATGCTGTGATTTTCCTGCAATCTGGGATATTTCTATTCTTGATTCTAAAAGTTTCAGATCTAACTGCAAGTTTCTCTGTAGTTAGTTTCCTGCAAACTGTGATCTTCCTATGCTTGGATCTAAGACTTCAGATATAACTGCAAGTTCCTCTGTCTTTAGTTTCTCGCAATCTGTGATATTCATATGCCTGATTTTAAAGTTTCAGATGTTACATAGTTACATAGTAGATGAGGTTGAAAAAAGACTTCCGTCCATCAAGTTCAACCTGTGCTAAATTTAGACAACAGATACAAAACAAACAAAAAAAACCAGAGTCATATAATCCAATGATATCTCATAAGGGGAAACATAATTCCTTCCTGACTCCAAGAATTGGCAGTCAGATTAATCCCTGGATCAACATCCTTCCCATGTATACTTATTTGGTATATCCCTGTATACCTTTCCTATCTAAAAAGATGTCCAACCATTTTTTGAACAAATCTATTGTATCTGCTATCACAGTCTCCATGGGTAATGAATTCCACATTATAACTGCCCTTACTGTAAAGAACCCTTTCCTTTGTTGCTAATGAAATCTCCTTTCCTCCAACCTTAAGGGATGCCCACGAGTCCTTTGTACTGTCCATGGGATGAATAGTTCTTTTGAAAGCTCCTTGTATTGTCCCCGAATATATTTGTATATAGTTATCATATCCCCTCTTAGACACCTCTTTTCTAATGTAAATAAATCTAATTTAGCTAGTCTCTCCTCATAAGATGTAACTGCAAGTTCCTCTGTCTATGGTTTCCCTTGTAATTTATGATATTTCTGTGACTGATGTTAAGGTTTCAAATCTAAAGGTCAGCTCTCCTATCTTTTTTCTCACTGTTGTGCCTAATGTTTCTGTTGTTCATTCCAATGCTCCTGTTTTAAAGACACATTTCCTCTACTGTTTTTTTGGGGGGAGATTGGTTTTCCCTATGTCCGAAATTGGGCTCCCACTTTGAAAACAGTGTTAAGCAATAAATGTGAACACAGTACCACTGATTCATCAGAGCTTCTTAAGGCAAAGAGAAAGAAAAATAAAACAGGAGGTTCTCCGGTTACAGTGGAAGTTGCAGAAGGAATTAAGGATGACCCTTCAACATCAGGACAACATCAGCCTTGAGGCCATTTTTTAACGTACCTGCTCAAAATAGCTCAAAACAGCCACAGCGTACGTGTTGCTTTTTTTCCCCCTGCCAGCGTTCTGAACCTTTCCGTAAGCTGAAAGAAAAAAAAGCCGCATGTAACATTTGAATGGAGATTTGCTATCTCCATGCAAGACTGTTACAGGCGATCGTACACTAAATAAAAACATTTTAATAATAGTGTACATGAGCAGGGGGTCTCCTGAGCTGAACCGCATTGGTTTCAGGTCCGAGGACCCCCTACTTCAGGAGTTACAGGCCCTGTTATGGGGTGCCGGTATCCCCTGCAGTTTAAAGCTCCAGCGTCTCGTGACCGGGTTATTTACATTCTGCAGGTGATACCGGCACCCCATAAAGGGGCCTGTATCTCCTGAAGTAGGGGGTCCTCGGACCTGAAACCAATGCGGTTCAGCTCAGGAGACCCCCTGCACATCTACACTAGTATTAAAACACACATAACAATAAACAATAATTCATTACCATAGCGGCTATCTGCTATGGTAATGAAGCAGCATTAATGTATTTTAAATAATAGTGTGCGGGAGCAGGGGGTCCCCTGAGCTGAACCGCATTGATTTCTGCCTCAGAGACCCCATGCTTCCCGAGATACAGGCCCCGGTATGGGGCATCGGGTGCCAGTGCCGCCGCCATGTTTATAGCATTCAAGACGCGACGTGGGCTCTATAAAGATGGCGTCCGCACTGGCACCCCCATAGAACCACATAGGAACACATGGAACACAAAAGAGAGAACAACAACAGAGAGACTAATGGGATGGCAACTAGCTGTCATACACTTTGAGACAGGCAGTCCCACAGCTTGTCCTCCAACCCATGGCGTGGGAGTTTCATCCCCAACCACTCAAACACTTTGCCAGGGTTGTGAAAGCTGGCACCTATGGCTTCAGAACAGTGAGAGGGCATGTGCACAAACTCACTATGCAATACCCCCTGCAGGTTCAGTGCCTCTAAGCCTGGAAAAAGTGACAACTGCCCCAGATGGCCTGTAGTTCATCACAGGAATTGGGACACTTAACTCAGCTATCCTGTGTAGAGGGCTTTCACACCTCTGCCAACATGTGTGACTTTGATCTAGGGACCAAGGCGTAGACTGGATGGCTCCACATCCTATTAGTCATAAGCCCCCCTCTGAGTCTTGCAGGACAAAAGCCCTGCCTGATTTAATGCATAACGTTTAAACATATTTTAAAATACTGCTTCTTTATAAAATATAATTTTATACTGTACTCTTCTTTATTAAAATGTGCTAAGTCTATTTGGTGTGGGAGATAGAGTGAAAACTGTAACTGAGTTTTTTCCCTTATCTCTGACACTCAATAAATAAACTTCTTATTTTAATAAAAACCTGTTCAGCCTTCTTAATAAAACCCTCTCAGTTTTTTAAATGACTGTAGCATCCCTGAACCCATGTAGCAGAGTTAGGGTGACCTGGGCAACCCCAACTGTTATATTAGGGACCCCGTGACTGTTTCAGGTACACTTTTCCTCCCTGTGCCTCCTTTTACTGTTTCTGGTTTGTGCTGAAGCAGGACCGCCTAGTGGTGAGTCGCAAGAACGCTTTTCATGGTAGGGTTTTTATTGGGGCACTGTGCTTCAGTGTAGCCAGGAATCTAACCTGAATCCTGGGTAAATTTTGGGGGTCTACAATAACTTTGGAACCCCGCCAAATAGACGCAATCTGAAAGAAATTTCTCCGTCAAACCTACCCTGAAACTCACAGCCTAGAAATCTACTGGTTCCCAGAACCCCAGGAAAGGCATAAAACAGAAAAATCTTTATTGTTGCATAATTTGCACATAGTCACAGTAATGCATGCACAATACATGGGTTCAAGAGCTGACAATCTTGGACCCCCAAAAAACACAGTTCAGGGTCAACTAAGGGCTCTATGCACTAAGCGCCGAAAAGCGTTTTAACGCCATTTTCTCACCAAAAAAGCCTTTGCGATTCAGTAAGCGCCGATAAGTGGCCAAAATAGGCAATTTTTCTTCCCGAGAAAAAATTATCGGCAGCCGGGTGTCGATAAGCCACTTATCGACACTTTTTGAACTCGGCTGAATTCAGGTAGCCCCGATCAGCTTTTTGCTGCTGATCGGCACTGCCGAAATGAGAATTTATCGCCAATCCGTCCCGCCAACTAAAGTTGGCGGGCTGGTGGTGTATAAGCATCGGCAAGGGCGACACTTAGAAAAAATCAGGCCTTTTTCCTGTCTGGGATTGATGCCGGGGGTCTCCGGAGCTGATACCAATTAATACAAGCACCGGAGCCCCCCAGCATGCATCTGAGGCAGGAAAAATTCATGTAAAGCCCACTTCATTACCTTAGCGGCTAACCGCTAAGGCAATGAAGGGGTTAACCAGCCGTGCCAGGTTTATTGTGGGTAACGGTGGTGGGTGAAGTTTTTTTTTGGCCCTTGTTGCTTGTTTAGGGCTTGCGGGGGGGTTGTGGGTGCACTTAACTCTTTCATGACCGTAGCGGTCATGAAGGGGTTAAGCCCTCCCACTACCAACCCGCAAGCCCTTATCAACCACCGTTGGGGCCAAATACCCCCTTCACCCACCCCGCTACCCACAATAAAAAAATACACACACAACAGCCCCACACTAAATAAATAAATATATATATATATATATATATATATATATATATAGTCAGGTATGGAGATTAGCACTCACGTTTTGATGTAGGAGGCAGATGCTTGTCCTATAGATAGTATGTAGACATATGGTGACCAGGGGATCCTGATAGCCAAAAGAAGACAGCACACTGCAATGTTGATATCAAAAAAAGTGTATTACGTGACGTTAGGCGGCCCTGTGTCACGTAATACACTTTTTTTGATATCAACATTGCAATGTGCTGTCTTCTTTTGGCTATGAGGATCCCCTGGTCACCATATGTCTATATATATATATATATATATATATGTAACCCCGAGGTTATTTGTCACTCACTGACCCCCCTCCGCGAGTGCTGTGTGGTCGCGGGTGCCGCCAGAGGCAGCGACGGACCTGCCGGCACTTCACGAGAGCGGGGGCCAGTGCAGGGAGCGCTCGGCGTCCCTGGAGCTCCGGCGGCGCACCCGGCTAGCGGGGCCGCCATGACAGATTGCGCGAGCGTGCGCGTGATTGCGCATGCGCGGATAGGGGTAGGAAGCGAAGGCAGCCCTTAGGAGGTCGCGCATGCGCAGGAGGGACTCGGCGGCTAGGGAGAAGTCACGCGAGGGCAGGACAGGGGAGAGAGAGATTGCGGTGGCCATTAGTAGTTTGCGCATGCGCAGGGCAAGTGCGCATGCGGCCCCAATACACAGACAGCCCCCTGGGAACTACAACCCCCAGGAGGCATAGGGAGACAGGCACCAGGTGCCTGATAAGAGCCAATAGGGCTGGAGGATTCCCACCCAGGAGAAAGGATCATTTTCGCGGGCTTAGTGTCACATCAGTCAGGCTGAGGAAGAGGAAGGGGAAGGAAGGGTGCAGGGAGCGAGTGGCTCCTGCACCAGGTAAGGTTTCCCCAAGTCCCAGGCAGGCCCCAAATCCCTGTTAGGGCAGGGGGTAACTGAAGAGGGACGGCCCTAGATAGGGAGGTCACCCTTAGGTGTGTGAGTGTGCAGGTTTGGCAGTGCCACAGCGGGTAGTGCTGTGAGCACTGACAAATAGGCACAGGGTGTGCAGCGGATGCTGAGTGTACGTAGTGTGTTATTGCTGCGGGTTCCAGGTGCGGTGTATTGTTGTTGTGTGTTGTCGCTGCATGTACTGAGTGCAGTGTGTGCAGCGTGTGTGCAGCGTGTGTGGATGTCTGCAGGCTGACTGTGTGAGCAGTGTGTCTGCTGCAGGCGCTGTTAGTACTAGCGAGTTAGCAGCTAGAGGTAGGACTGGGACGAGCGAGGGGAGTGGGGCAGGTTATTAACTCCGCAGGCCCTAGGAGTTTCCCCCAAGCCCCACAGGTTGCGGTACAACAGAGACAGGCCCTAGGTTAAGGTTCCTGTCACGTTAGTGCCCTTTAGATAGATAGGGAAATAGCGGCGTTTGCTGTTTCCGTAAGGCGGTTGCTGTTCCCGTGAAGCGGTTGGACCCACGTTGGGGTCCACAGAGACTGTGTTCCAGAGGGGACCACCCTAGCGGTCCGCAAGTGCAGGAGTTCAGTTGGAGGAGTCATCGCCGACTGAGCCGTTGCGAAGACTGCTGACCCGAGCATCGGAGTGCTCGGAAGGTATCAAATATATAAGTGCACCACCGGGCCCTAGCTTAACTGTGACTGCGCCGTCACCCATTGATTCTCCGTAGGAGTACGGGACATACTAAGGGGTTCGTTGGACACTGGGTGGGGATTCACCGGGTGTTGGGAAAGCGTCCAGCGGGACTTCACGGTTGGTGTCTCCTCGTGCGAGGGACACAGGATATAATGTTGTGTTATGTTTTATATGTGTGTTAGTAAAGTGTTAGTTATTATTCCTACTGTGTATGTGTTTATTAAGTGTCCTGCGAGGAACCACTCCCCCTTCGGTGTGAGCCATCGCAGGTGGAGGCGCTGCGCTGTGTAAGTATGAAAGTGTTACCCCAGGCTCCCAGCTAGCGGAGGCTCAGATCTCCTGGAGCCGCAGGTGTTATACAGCTATCAGTAGTCCCTTAGGTAGGTGGTTCAGAAAAAGGGCTACATTTGGAGGCGCTGCTGAGATATCAGACCTGGGGTGCTCTGTAATTATTTTTCTAAATTGTGTCCTATTTTTGTTTCACCATGTGAGTGCTCTCAAAGCAGGAGGTCTACGCATGGGCCTTGAAGGTTAACGTGATTCCTAACCGCGTGGTTGCTTTGGGGGCAGTCCCGGCTGGCGTGGCCTTGTTAGATGTCCAGGCGCAGGTTCGGAAGCTCCCTGGGCTCGCTGGTACGTGGGTCAGAGGGCGAAGGTATGATACCACATTGCAATGGAGTGCTGTACTGATATATGTAGGCCAGGCCATAAGCGAGGAAGATGGCCCCCAATTCTTAAATCTGCCCGGGGGTCCGACCGATGGGTGCCCCTTTATTTACCCCGACTTGGAAGTTCCTGCCTGCACCGAGAGCCCTATTGACATTAACAGTGGCGGCTCCCGCCAAATCAAAATGGCACATATGCGGCTGATTGCCAGAATGTTGCAAGCCTCTGCCCAGGTCTGGCGGGAAAACCAGAGCCCCGCCCCCACACTGTGAGTGACTCAGTGCAGAGCTCGCAACACTCCTTGAAAGACTGTGCTGCCCCTCCTCTAGAGTCCACCAGGGGGAGGGAGTGCCTTGAGCAGCAATCAGCAATTTCTGTTCCCCCTAAGAAAAGCAAGGGATGCCGAGAAAAACACCCTTGGCTGTATAGAATCATACGGGTCGCACCTTTAGGCTCGCCAATGGTAGTATGCCCATGTGTGTGTGAAGAATACAATGTGACTGGTGGCTGGACGGACGGGTCACCTATGTTACCCGTGGCGCTCATGACGACAGTGGAAGATGGGGAAGAATGCCTGCATGGCCGCCTGAGCGAATGTGATTGTCCTGTTGGTGAATTGACCCGAGGGCCTAAGTGCCCTGACTGTGAGGCGCAATTCCTGAGACCCAGACTGTCGCAACCCACAGAACCGCCAGAGGAAGAGGAGAACACAGTTGCAGAAACTGATGAATTTTCCTCCAAGAATGAGAGAGACTGCCAGGGGTTACACCCTGATGTGTATGTGCCCTGGCAATTGCCAGGAATAGATGTCACTGTGCTAATGTGCCCCTGCCTGAGTGAAGCCTATAAAAAGGGAGTCGAACTGTCCCAGTTACCGATAGGCTTCACGTCAACCGAGGTGGACGGAGAAACGTTTACCCAGTGTTTTAGCACCACCGTGACTGTCGTAGAGGTGCACTGGCGTGGGAGCCCCAATGTAACTGCTGCGGTGCCTGGTTCTTAAAGTCTGTCATACCCCTGCTTCCAGAGACCTCCGGGGACCCGTGTGTCCAGACCCCTGTTGCAGACACGGTCCCAGACCCTCTCAAAGGGGACATTCAAGTGGTAGAGCAGGAACCTCTGATGGCGGAACCTGCGGAGAAAGATGCGCCTGATGGTTCTACCGAGGCGGGTGAAGCCGCTACTAGTTTTTCCACTTCACAGATAGAGGTGGTGGAGGGGCCGCGTGCCCAAATGGACTTTATAGAAACTGAGCCGGAGCCGCTGAAGGCAGAGCTACAGATGTTGGAACCCCAGATGTCGGTTCCAGACCCGGTTCCCGAGCAGGAACCACTGAGACCAGAACCCCAGATCCCGGAATCCCAGGGTAAGGTGTTTATACCCCCATCCTTGTCTGGTGACTCCAGCGACCAACGGCTCGTGGTGATGCGCCTGCCGGCGGACCACTCTAGTGAGATCACCGAGCCAACCACCTCAGCTGATGCAGACCATGATATGGGCCCGTGTGCCCTGCAACGGCCAGTCCGGCCTACCACCGAGGTACCAGCGGTCCCAGGCTTGGGATTAGTACCTGGCCACGACGACGGGGGCAAGTTGACTGCCCCAGGGGTGTCGGGTGTGAGCTCCCCGGTGATCGTGGAGCCTGGTGACTCCAAAAGTAAGGTCACCCGGGTGATGGGCTCACCCCGTCATCGCGTCCTGGTGGAGGTGTCTCCCCCAAAAGATCTCTGCCGACCAGAGAGCGAATCTGACCTCATCAAGGTATCCGGTTCAACGGACCGGAGCGACACTTACTCCTGCGCGAGGAATCTCCAAGCTTGGCCTTCTCAAGATACGGGCCTTCACGAAGAGGTTGTGCTGTCCACAGAAGATGTCACCGTTAAAGGGATTGCTGGAGCGGATAAAGACTGTGCTGAGACCGCTCTGGTAGTTGCGGCCTCTCCCATGCGCCCGATGGAGCGTTTTGTTCGCCATGTAGTGGACCGAGGCAAGAGACTGAACCTCCCTGTCTCCCGTGAGACGAAACCGGAGGATACAGCAAGGGTCAATACCCAGGACCCCTTACTATTTTTTCTGCGAGGGGGAGGCGGTGGTTTGGCGGAAGAGACTGACCTTGAGCTCCAAAAGACTCACAGGAGTCAAGGTGGGATACCCTCACCCAATCAGTTAGGGGCACTCCACTCTGAAACTCAGCTGGCCTCGGGTATCCATGCGGGTATGTTGGGTACCGGTGAACAAATGCCTATTGTATGTGATGTACCGTTTGCCATGCATTTTTCATTGTGTAACACTCTGTATGGTTGCTACCCAAGCGAGGTCATTGGGATTCTGTGAGGGGGAGAATGTAACCCCGAGGTTATTTGTAACTCACTGACACCCCTCCGCGAGTGCCGTGTGGTCGCGGGTGCCGCCGGAGGCAGCGACGGACCCGCCGGCACTTCGCGAGAGCGGGGGCCAGTGCAGGGAGCGCTCGGTGTCCCTGGAGCTCCGGCGGCGCACCCGGCTAGCGGGGGCCGCCATGACAGTTCGCGCGAGCGTGCGCGGGATTGCGCATGCGCGGATAGGGGTAGGAAGCGAAGGCAGCCCTTAGGAGGTCGCGCATGCGCAGGAGGGACTCGGCGACTAGGGAGAAGTCGCGCGAGGGCAGGACAGGGGAGAGCGAGATTGTGGCGGCCATTAGTAGTTTGCGCATGCGCAGGGCAAGTGCGCACGCGGCCCCAATACACAGACAGCCCCCTGGGAACTACAACCCCCAGGAGGCATAGGGAGACAGGCACCAGGTGCCTGATAAGAGCCAATAGGGCTGGAGGATTCCCACCCAGGAGAAAGGATAATTTTTGCGGGCTTAGTGTCACGTCAGTCAGGCTGAGGAAGAGGAAGGGGAAGGAAGGGTGCATGGAGCGAGTGGCTCCTGCACCAGGTAAGGTTTCCCCAAGTCCCAGGCAGGCCCCAAATCCCTGTTAGGGCAGGGGGTAACTGAAGAGGGACGGCCCTAGATAGGGAGGTCATCCTTAGGTGTGTGAGGGTGCAGGTTTGGCAGTGCCACAGCGGGTAGTGCTGTGAGCACTGACAAATAGGCACAGGGTGTGCAGCGGATGCTGAGTGTACGTAGTGTGTTATTGCTGCGGGTTCCAGGTGCGGTGTATTGTTGTTGTGTGTTGTTGCTGCATGTACTGAGTGCAGTGTGTGCAGCGTGTGTGCAGCATGTGTGGATGTCTGCAGGCTGACTGTGTGAGCAGTGTGTCTGCTGCAGGCGCTGTTAGTACTAGCGAGTTAGCAGCTAGAGGTAGGACTGGGACGAGCGAGGGGAGTGGGGCAGGTTATTAACCCCGCAGGCCCTAGGAGTTTCCCCAAAGCCCCACAGGTTGCGGTACAACAGGGACAGGCCCTAGGTTAAGGTTCCTGTCACGTTAGTGCCCTTTAGATAGATAGGGAAATAGTGGCGGTTGCTGTTTCCGTAAGGCGGTTGCTGTTCCCGTGAAGCGGTTGGACCCACGTTGGGGTCCACAGAGACTGTGTTCCAGAGGGGACCACCCTAGCGGTCCGCAAGTGCAGGAGTTCAGTTGGAGGAGTCATCGCCGACTGAGCCGTTGCGAAGACTGCTGACCCGAGCATCGGAGTGCTCGGAAGGTATCAAATATATAAGTGCACCACCGGGCCCTAGCTTAACTGTGACTGCGCCGTCACCCATTGATTCTCCGTAGGAGTACGGGACATACTAAGGGGTTCGTTGGACACTGGGTGGGGATTCACCGGGTGTTGGGAAAGCGTCCGGCGGGACGTCACGGTTGGTGTCTCCTCGTGCGAGGGACACAGGATATAATGTTGTGTTATGTTTTATATGTGTGTTAGTAAAGTGTTAGTTATTATTCCTACTGTGTATGTGTTTATTAAGTGTCCTGCGAGGAACCACTCCCCCTTCGGTGTGAGCCATCGCAGGTGGAGGCGCTGCGCTGTGTAAGTATGTAAGTGTTACCCCAGGCTCCCAGCTAGCGGAGGCTCAGATCTCCTGGAGCCGCAGGTGTTATACAGCTATCAGTAGTCCCTTAGGTAGGAGGTTCAGAAAAAGGGCTACATATATATATATATTACCCCAACAACCCCTATCCCCCCTAACATACATATATATGCACATCAATGGTACTATAGGATGGCGGGGCTCTCGGGTGTTACCCGCAGGCCTGCAGTACCAATTCTGTGCCCCCCCCCCAATTAATGTCAAAACACATACATACTTGTAAAGAACCCCCCCCCCCCTAACACATACAGTATAGTAATGGGCACAATTACTATTATCCACAAATGGTATTATAATGTGGTAATGGTACCACAATGGTAATAATAGTGAATGTGCCCATTTTAAATACATAAAGAACAATAAATACATTAAATACATATTGCACTCACCCATGTCCGGCTACCACGATGAAGGCCATCCTCATATTCATCACCGTCCATGCCCCCTCTGCTGCTGCAAAACAGAAACAAGAATAAAAACATCCAATGTAATGTCCCTTAACCCCTTAATCACCATAGCGGTTATTAACCGCTACAGTCATTAAGGGATTAACCCACCCTCATCCACCACTCGGGAGGCCAACATACCCTCCCCCGCTAACACCCCACCCCGTGAGGCCTAACCACTCTCATCCACTACCCAGCCGGGAGGCCTACCCACATACCCTTGGGGCAAATACCCCCTAACCCCACCCCCAGTACCCACAATAAAAACAATACACAGCCCACAATAAACATCATTCTATTTATTAAATACATAACCCACCCCCTCTGCCCCCCATAAATACATGATTTATCCTTTTACATACAGAGCCCAGGCCCATGTGAGTCCCCGGAGGGCCTGACGGGTCACCTACAGGTTACCAGCAACTTGTTTCATAGAGGTTCTGGAGGCCTGTTGGTGGGTCCCGCCAGGCGCCATGGCCCACCAGGTGGTCTCCGTGGGTCACCATGAGCCATAATTGGGTCCACACGGTAGGCCCTCGGATGTCTGGGAGCCCCGGGTCAGACCGACAGGTCTCTGCGGGGCCTTTGGTGGTTCCCACGGGGGTCTGGGAACCCACGGGTGGCACTATGGGTCCACGATGCCCCCACAGATGTGGGACCACCGGTTCTTCTCCGCAGACTACTGGTCTGCGGTGCCCCCACATGTATGGGGCCACCGGTTGTTCCCTGCAGGTGTCCCCTGTGGACCACGCAGCCTGATACCGTGAGATACCTGAGGATACCGCAGGTGGTCCCCAGAGGTCTCATGCAGAACCAAAAGGAACAAACCCTGAATGTAAAATAAATAAACCTGACCTATACATTCAATACATCAATCCCCCCCCCCCCCCCAACACCTACAGTACACTACAATAATGTGCAAAATAACTATTATCCAGATAGGGATAATAGATTATTTGGCCATTATTAAACACATTAACTAGCATATTAAAATAAATAAAGTACTACTGACCTCATCAATAAGAAGCCCCCGTCGCCAGCAAAATCCTTATCCTGCGTTGCCCACAAAATACATAGCCAATACATTGCAATTACATTCAGATATCAATTAACCTCTTAATCACCTTATCGGATAATAACCGCAAAGGTAATTAAGGGGTTAAGCCACACTGGCCCGATACCCACCCTTTACCCATTCATTTGTACAGTGCCTTCATCATGCAACTATATATATATATATATATATATATATATATATATATATATATATATAAAGAGAGAGAGAGAGAGAGAGAGAGAGAGAGAGAGAGAGAGAGAGAGAGAGAGAGAGAGAGAGAGAGAGAGAGAGAGAGAGAGAGAGAGAGAGAGATACATACACAGATACACACATGATGAACCAATATACAAAGAAATTTAGAAGGGTTATAAAAATCATGCTCTACTATAAATACCACTTCTCCATACAGACACAGTACAATAAAATCAATTTCCTTAAAAAACCAATCTCATATTCCAATCAAAATCCTCAAATGCCAATCAAAAGCCTCAAATGCCAATCAAAACATTGCATTTACATTGTATACATGATGCATACAATCTATGCACCATGTACACTCTGCAAATGAATGTTAACAATAACATATTCCAAACAAAATACCAATACATCCAAACAAGTATACTATTTAAACCAATCCAGTAACCATAAATCAATTAGCATTCATTAATTAAATCACTAAACAATTTAAATTCCATCCATAACAATTAAACAATTAACTAATTCAATCGTTGAACAGAACAAGTTATCCTCAGACAAAATATAAGTACCAAAAAGAATACAATATACAAAAGCAAGCCTCACCCTGACCTAAAGTACACCATACAATAGCAAAAATTACATCTATCAAATTTTAAAATACATGACACACACATTTATGCATAGCAGCATAGCAAAAAACATTTTAAACACAGCAAAACAAGCTTTAAAAATAACATAATTTCTTACCCTGTATGTATATATCGATCTACACATACATACATACAGTGGCAAGAAATGATATACCAAGAAATAAAAAAATACACATGAAAAAAACAAAAAAAATGAACAAGTTAAATAAAATACATTTCTTTAGTTCGCTTACCATTACTTGACCCACTCACCGACTCCCGTTGAACAGCTTGTTCTCGAACCAATCCACGCACAGGAACCCATAAAATAATAAACCATAAAATAAGAAACATTAAAATAAAAAAACAAATCAATCCACGGGTCTTCTACATTCAGGGTTTGTTCCTTTTGGTTCTGCGTGAGACCTCTGGAGACCACCTGCGGTATCCTCGGGTATCTCACGGGTATCAGGCTGCGTGGTCCACGGGGGACACTTGCGGGAAAGAACCGGTGGCCCCACATCTGTGGGGGCATCGCGGGCCTGTAGTGCCACCTGTGGGTCCCCAGACCCCCGTGGGAACCACCCGAGGCCCCGCAGACACCTGTGGGTCTGACCCAGAGCTTCCAGACATCCGCGGGCCTACCGTGGGGACCCAATTGTGGCCCACGGTGACCCGCGGAGACCACCTGGTGGGCCATGGTGCCTGGCGGACCCACCAACAGGCCTCCAAAACCTGTATGAAACAAGTTGCTGGTAACCTGTAGGTCTGTCAGGTGACCCGTCAGGCCCACCGGGGACTCGCGTGGGCTTGGGGTATGAACCCTGTATGTAAAAGGATAAATCATGTATTTATGGGTGGGCACAGGGGGTGGGTTATGTATTTAATAAATATAATGATGTTTACTGTGGGGCTGTGTATTGTTTTTATTGTGGGTACTGGGGGTGGGGGGATGGGGTATTGGCCCCAAGGGTATGTGGGTAGGCCTTCCGGCTGGGTAGTGGGTGAGGGTGGTTAGGCCTCATGGCGTGGGGGGTTAGTGGGGGAGGGTATGTAGGCCTCCCGAGTGGTGGGTGAGGGTGGGTTAACCCCTTAATGACTGTAGTGGTTAATAACCGCTATGGTGATTAAGGGGTTAGGGGACATTACATTGGATGTTTTGTATTCTTGTTTCTGTTTTGCAGCAGCGGAGGGGGCATGGGCAGGATGAAGATGAGGATGGCCTTCATCGTGGCAGCCGGACATGGGTGAGTGCAATATGTATTTAATGTATTTATTGTTCTTTATGTATTTTTTTTTTTTTTCAACTTAAATTTTATTGAAGGGTCACATGTACATCAGACATTGCAAACATTTTTATCCATATCAATTTCATAACAAAGTCAAGCGTCCATATGATCTAACTATGCACAGGACAAACAGGGGTGACCGACAGACAGACAAACACCTCTAAGCTAAACCTAAGGGAAAGTGGGGGGGGGGGGTGGTGAGAAGGGGGTGGGGAAGGGTATCTTCTACTGTGGTTCCACTGTGAGCCTTATTACCTCTGGATCATCTCTTACAGGGGGGGGGGCTTGGGATCTCCCCGGACTCCTCCGTGCCCTCCTCCCCGGGCACTCAGCCTCTCTGGGTCAATCCGTCTGTCTATTTTTTTTTTTATTTTTTTTTTTTTATTGTTATTATGGGTTTTGTGCTATCGCCCCAGGGGAGAACGCATTTCTTTCTATCATTGCCAAATTGTGGACCTTTCTACCCCCGGAATATCTACCTGGGCCAGCCACGGCATCCAGACTTTTATAAAATTTTCCCCCGTGTCATTCACGAGGCTAGTCAGCTTCTCCATCTGACAGACCGTCCAGATTCTGTTCCGAATTGCCGCTATTAATGGGATCGTATTTTGTTTCCATCGTGCTGTGATCTCCCCCCGCATTGCCGTTGCAAAGTGAGTTATCAGTTTATGGGCATGCTTGGGTAGTCCTTTTAACGGTCTGTTCAGAAGGAACAGCCACGGGTCCAATGAGACCTCTACGTCCAGGATACTATTTAGCCAATCTTTAATTTGTTCCCAGATCCCGACTATTTGGGGGCAGGACCACAGCATGTGCAACAAATCTGCTTGCTGTCCACATTGTCTGGGACACAATGGGGAGTAACTGGGCAGAAATTTAGCTAATTTTGTGGGAGTGTAGTACCATCTCATCATAACTTTATATGCGTTCTCCCGTAGGGTCGTGCACATGGAGCTCTTGGAGACCGCAGTCGCGATTTTTGTCCACTCCTCCAGCTCCAACACCTCCCCCAAGTCCGACTCCCAGCTGGTCATGTAACTCAGTTTTTCTGCTACCACTGCCCCCGAACCCATTACTTCCTTGTACAACTGAGATATGAGTCCCTTAGTGGTTGTCCCTGAACGACAGAGCTTTTCGAAGTTTGTTAATTGATTTATCGGTTGGTGAGCCTGGTAAAATGCTCTGATCTGGAGGTATCTAAAGAATTCAGCAGTTGGGATATGTTTGTCAGTTTTTAGTATATCAAAAGTTTGTATGCCTCTTCTACCCTCCAGATCTGTTAATCTATTAAGGTGGTTAGCTTTCCAGATTGCGAAGTTGGTACTGTTCAGTCCCGGAGCAAATAAAGGATTATCCCATAGGGGGGTCATGCCTGATTTTTGGTGGGTCAAATTACATTTAAGTCTCGTGCTCTCCCACACCGAGAGTGAGTTGGTCATTGAGGATAGCGACCATTTGGTACCTGATCGCACCTTTTTAGGGAGCCAAATTAGACTTTTCAGTTCAATTGGGGAGCAAATCTCCTTTTCTATCTCGACCCATCGTTTTGAATCCGGATCGGCGTGCCATTGCGCAATTTGGCATAATTGTGCCGCTTTGTAATATGAGAACAAGCAAGGTACCGCTAGCCCTCCCGCTCCCGTTTGTCTACGCATTATCTGCTTGCCCACTCTCGCTCTCCTACCTCCCCAGATAAATGTATCTATTTCTGATTGAAGCGCGAGGGTGTCCTTCAATCTAAGTGGCACCGGCAAGGTTTGGTAAAGATACAGGAGGCGGGGAAGCAGATTCATCTTAATGCAGTGAATCTTCCCTATCCAAGAAATTTTAAATGTAGCCCATCGCCGTATGTCCCCTTTCAGGGTGCTTATTAGTTTAGAATAGTTGGCCTGATATAGCAGATTGGTTGTCTTTGTAACGTTTATACCTAGATATTTAATTTGCTTCTGCTGCCATTTAAAATTAAAGTTGAGGGTGATCAGCTTCTCCATTAGTTTTGGTAGATTTATGTTCATGGCCTCAGATTTAGACTGGTTAATTTTAAACCCGGAGATCTTATTAAACCTCCCCAGTAAATTGAATAGGTTTGGCAGAGAGGTAAGGGGCCTAGAGATTGTCAGGAATACATCATCCGCATACAGTGCCACTTTATGCGACTGGCTTCCAATGACAATACCCGTGATATCTTTGCTGTCTCTTATCTGAGCAGCGAGGGGTTCCATGCATAGTGCAAAAAGAAGTGGGGAGAGCGGGCAGCCTTGTCTCGTGCCACTGCTAATTGTGAAGGGATCCGAAGCGAATCCTCGGTGGGTCACCCTAGCCGACGGGTCCGAATATAGGGCCAAAATAGCTTTTGTCACCTTCTCCCCCAGACCAAATGCTCCAAGCGTAGCCTCGAGGTATGGCCAGTCTATCCTGTCAAATGCCTTTTCTGCGTCCAGGCTGAGCGCCATAACTGGAATCGATCTAACATTGGCTATTTCTAACAGATCAATAATTCGTCTGGTGTTATCTGCGGCTTGCCGGCCCGCGATAAACCCGACCTGATCTGGGTGCACCAGCCTGGGTAGGACTAGACTCAAACGGTTGGCCAGCAATTTCGCATAGATTTTAATGTCCGAATTAATCAGGGAGATTGGTCTGTAGCTACCACAGTCCTGCGGGTCTTTTCCCTGTTTGTATATTACTGAGATGGACGCTTGGAGCATATGTCGTGGGAAAGGAGTTCCCCCTAATACTTGATTAAACATGCGGAGGAGATGTGGAGTCAATTGTTTTTTATACTTTTTATAATAAAGATTAGAGAATCCGTCGGGACCCGGGGCCTTAGAAGGTTTCAAATTAGTGATTACCTCCATAACCTCTTCCGAGGTGAAATCCCTACCCATTACCTCTCTTTCAACCGCCCCCAGTCCTGGTAGGTTCGCACCCCTCAGGAAATCCCGAAGGGCCCCGTCTGTGTCAGAGGAGCGGATCACCTTCTTTCCATCATATAATTGCTCATAAAATTTTTTGAATTCTCCCACAATATTCTGGGGGTTAGCTGATATTGTGCCCGATTGTGTTTTAATTGCCTGAATACTATAAATCTCTCCCCTGGGGTTGAGCATTCTGGCCAGCAAGGTATCTGGCTTGTTCGCTTTTTCAAAAAAATTCCTCTTTGACCAAGTCAGTGCCTTCTCGGCCTGAGAAGTGAGTAACAGATTTAACTTTGTCTGGGTGTCTTTAATCTTTAAAAGGGAAGCGGGGTCGGGAGACCTCTTATGCTGGTCCCAGAGATTTTTCAGTTCTTGTTGTTCCGCCAATATTTTTGCGTTCCTCTCTCTCTTTTTTTTGGCCGCAATACTGATAATAATCCCTCTTAGTGTTGCTTTGTGTGCCTCCCAGAGGGTGATATGAGACTGAACGCTTCCTTTATTTTCTTTAAAGAAATGTCTAATTTCATTTTCTATCCTTTTGTGTAATTCCGGTATTTTGATGAGGGATTCATTTAGTTTCCAATTTGCTCCTGGCCTGTCCATCCCTATCTGTGTACACCGTAGCTCTATGGGTGCATGATCTGACCACGAAATATCATGGATCCCTGTGTGGGAGATCTGTGGGACCAGTCTGCCACTGACAAAGAAGTAATCGATTCTGCTGAAGGAGTTGTGTGGATGGGAGTAAAATGTATAATTTTTAACTAGGGGGTGTAGTTCCCTCCATATGTCCACCAGTTCTAAGTCACGTAGGCCCTTTTCCAGTGCTTTAGGTCTTGCCTGTAGGCCTGTCCTGGGGGGTCCTGATCTATCAAGGGTTGTGTTCAGAACAGCGTTAAAGTCGCCCCCTATTATTATAGCGCCCTTGGCGTGTCTCTGTATTGCCTTAAAAGTTGCTGTGTAGAAATCAGTGTCATGGCCATTTGGGGCATATATAGTCACAAGTGTAATGTATTGTTGTTGGATAGTTCCGGTCAACAGGAGAAACCGCCCTTCTCTGTCCTTCTTGATTGTGTCTACTACAAAGTCTATTCCCTTATGAATAAGTATTGCTACTCCCCGCTTCTTCTCCTTTGCGGAGGATAGGAAGGCCTGCGTATAATGCTTGTCGAAGTATTTCGGAAAGCTGGTGGAGCTAAAGTGTGTCTCCTGTAGTAGTACCACGTCTGCTCCCTTTCTCCTGTAGTCCGTGAGGGCTACCTTTCTCTTGCGAGGGCAGTTTAGCCCTTTGGTATTATGTGATATGACCTTTAGCGCCATAATATGTGTTGTGTCTCACCTGTTTTCAGTCGAGGTCCCCAGGAAGGTGACACGTCGATCCCCGGGATCCCCTGCCGCCCTGCGATGTCCTGCAGTGCCTCAGACCACCATGTTGCTCCACCTTGGTAGAAGATAGGGGGGGGAGTGGGGTATACACAAGGAACGGAGGATACATAGGGAAAGATACATATAGTGGGGAAGATACTAATGGCTCTAGGCCACTGTCCTTCCCATGCCTTTGGAATATGGGGGTCAACTGGGGCTGCTTCCAGCACTCCTCCCGTCCGCCTGGCGGCTCCAACCCCCCTCCTCCCAAGGACTTCCTCATACTTCGGGGTGGGCTCCCCGAGTCGAGGGTGTAGGCTCATGGCAACGACCAGACTGCAGCTCCGGCCGGCGGCTGCATCTGTATATGTAACTTGTATAATGTTAACATCTGATTTTCTAACGAACTGACTCAACTACTCTTGGTCTCACGCTCCTTATATTTGTGCCCTGGGACCAGATGAACTCCCTGGTTTTAACTGTGGGCATTAACGGTAACTTCTAACTTTAATCTTAGATTCTAACCTCTAATCTATATGTTCCCTTCCTGTAATCTATTGATCCAGCTTGCTCATGTCTCTCTAGAGGGGGTTGTCTGTAGGGCGTAGGTAGGGGGCAGGGGGTATGAGCCTGAGGGTGCTGTGCTCCGGTAGCTCCAGTTTTCCTATTGTGTTTTGTATTCTTTATAAATGTGGGGTGTGCTTTGGAATGGCGTCCTATATTTTTTTTTTGTCATTGTTCATAAATATATATTGCCACCCTCTCCCCCCCCCCCCCGATCTGTGTAGTCGCCGCATCATTGGCTTGCTCGGGCATCAGGAACGCAGGTCTTCCGTTGGGTGCTGCGTCATCTCCTGTTCCGGTCTCGGCGCCATCTTGTGTGTGGCAGGGCTACTGATTTGCCGGATTCTCGCGATACGAGGCAGAACTCTCCCTGGCTCCTCCCCGATCCGTCCCTCCCTCAGTATGAGGTGGATGCTGATCCAAGATGGCCACCATTTGGAGAGGAGCGCCGTCCGAGCCCGGGGATAGGAGTGCCACTGACCTGAGGGAGTCCCGGAATGAGCTCACAGCCTCGAGGTCCCAACTGGAACAGGAAGGTAACGGTGTGTAACTGGGACTGTCGCGCGGAATCTCACTTAGGGTTGCGGGCTGTTTTCTTCTTTTCCCCTCTTCTACCGTCTCTCCTTGATGGTTCGGGCACTGGCTCTCCTGCTTCCATCCCCTCAGGGATTTTATCCTGGAGCCCCAGATTTTTAAGGAAGGTCACTCCATCTTCGCGGCGTCTTATAGTGTGGGCCTTTCCATTCTGGACCACGAGAAGGCCAAAGGGGTACAGCCACCTATACCGGGTTCCCCCCTCCCTTAGGACTTTGGTGATTGGGGTCATTTGTTGTCTTTTTATTAGGGTGGTGGGAGAAATGTCCTGATATATGTGTATTTTATGCCCTTCGAATTCCACTTCGTTTCTGGTCATTTGTCCAAATGCCTCTTTAATTCGGAAGAAGTGGAATCGGGCGATGATGTCACGTGGTCGGTCTCCAGGTTGGGGCCTCGCTCTCAGTGCTCTGTGGCAGCGATCGAGGTGCAGGTCTTGTTCTGCTCGGTCCGGCATTAGGTGCTGTAGCCATCTCCCCATGAAGTCTTCAGGGTCTGTCTCTGTTTCTGCCACCCCTCGGACTCGGACGTTATTCCTTCTGTCCCGGTTCTCGGCATCTTCCTGCCTGTCCATGAGCTCCCTGACCGACTCTTGTACCTGTGCCACCTGTTTATCTGTGCGATGGAGTGCTTTTACTGTGGCGTCCATTTTCTTCTCTAGTGAGTCAGTCCTCTCCCCAATCCCCCTTATGTCTGCCCGTATTGCCGCTAGCTCCGACTGTAGGCATCTCTTGATGTCCAGACAAAATTCTTTCATGTCCCTCCGTCTCATTATTTGGTTGTCCCTGGGGTTTCCCTCCTCCCCGACCTCCTCCTCCTCCTCGGATTCAGAGCCGCTTCGCGCCATATTCTCCTGGCTCTTCATGCGTGCAGAGTCCCCTTTTACAAAATAGTCAGTGAGGACTGTTGATGTGCGCTTCGAGCGAGTCCCCTTTGACATCCTGCTGTCTTGAGGCAGCTTTGAGACAGTTTATTTATTAAATTCTCGTGTTATGATGTTAAGTTTTATTGATTTTGCCGCCGGCTGAAGACGGAGCAGATGACTCAAACGTCCATGCAGTTCAGCCGCCGCGCATGCGCCCTTTATGTATTTTTAATGGACAAATGCACTATTATCCATTACTGTATTATGCCTTAACCCCTTCATTGCCTTAGCGGCTATCCGCTATGGTAATGATGCAGCATTTATGTATTTTAATAATATTGTGCGGAAGCAGGGGGTCCCCTGAGCTGAACCGCATTGATTTGTGGCTCAGGGACCCCCTGCTTCCTGAGTTACAGGCCCCAGTTTGGGGCATCGGTTCCAGTGTCACCGCCATCTTTATAGCGTCCAAGACGCGACGTGGGCTCTATAAAGATAACGGCGACACTGGCACCCGATGACCCTTACTGGGGCCTGTAACCTGGGAAGCATGGGGTCCCTGAGCCACAAATCAGTGTGGTTTAGCTCAGGGGACCCACTGCTCACGCACAATATTATTAAAAATACATTAAGGCTGCTTAATTACCATAGCGGATAGCCGCTAAAGTAAGGAATTATTTTTTATTGATATGTGTGTTTTACTTATAGTGTAGATGTGCAGAGGGTCTCCGGAGCTGAACCGCTTTGGTCTTAGGTCCGGGGACACCCTGCTTCCCGAGATACAGACCCCTTTATGGGGTGCCGGTATCCCTCTGCTTTGTTTACATTCCGCGGTAACGTGATCGGGACATTAAATGCAGAGGGATACCGGCACCTCATAAAGGGGCCTGTATCTCGGGAAGAAGGGGGTCCCCGGACCTGAAACCAATGCGGTTCAGCTCCGGAGACCCTCTGCACATGTACACTATGAGTAAAAGTTGTTTAGAAAGATTTTTATTTTGCCGATGTTTGCATAGAGAGAGCGGCGGGTCTCTCTCTGCTGCAACACATATCGGCAGAAACGGCCTATCGCCAGTCTTTCGGGAGCCAGATTTTTTATCACCGGCTCATCGTCGTTTTGCTTTCGCAGTGATTCGTCAGGGATTCGGCCCTTACTGAATACTGCGAGGTCAAATCGGCAAAATCATGCCGATAGGGAACACTTGGCGAATGCACTTTTTCGGTGCTTAGTGCATGAGGCCCTAAGTGGGCTTAACCTATACTTTAGGTAATAATATGTGTTTATACTCTGTTATGCATTCCAGGCTATACCCTTTACTCTGCACATAAGGTTTAATCATTGGTACCTTTGTGTCCTTACCTTATGCGTGTGGTGGTATGCTTTTATATTTCTGGATTCCCATTATACTGCTCCTCCCTCTGTTGCAAAGGGGTGATTCTCACTGTTTGATTTCTAAAAAGAGATATCCCTTTTGTACATGGTCAGCATGTATTTTGATATATACATGCATATATGTTCTCTAATGTGGGTATCTTTATTAGTAGATTGTCTGTCCTGTCAATACACAGCAGTGAATGTTCACAGTGCAGTTGGAGGTGCATGGGCGTGGACAGAAGGCTCAGTACTGCACTCTGCATATGGAAGAATAACAGACAGCTGCATGCGGATTGGCTTATTCAAGATCGTTCCAGCCTCTCATAGGGCTATGATTGATGATGTCGATGAAGTCAGCGGTCCTGCCCACTTGGACAGCAGATGATCTGTTGTCTGCACTATCACAACTGCTTCTCATCCGGGGAACTTTGATGATGCAGATGACGTTGGCGATTCCGCCCACAGCAACTGCACCTAACTTTGGATTGGCTGAACAATCCCCTCTTCAATCTGGCGCGAACAGCTTGGTTATTTAAAGACTGCACTGTGTTTATATCTGACACAAGGACTGTTGCAGACCACCCCAGGGTACCCACGGATGCCTATTACAGCAGAGGATTTGTATACTGCAGTTTTTCTTCATTTTGTCTACCTCTAGCTGTCTGATGCTTGGGCTTTCACTAGCTACTGTATAGTTTGGTTTATGATACTTGTGGCTTGCCAGTAATCCCTCAGAAATGGCTGACTTTAGGTGCTTAGAACCATTTTTTCTTTTGTATTAGCATATTGTGCTCTTCTTGGGCTGTTTTCATTGAGATATATTTGAGTGGAGGTGGGGTAATTATGGAAGTACCACAGATATATTACATCTGTGGGAACGGGCTTGAAGAAGGGGCGTCTATGACCACAAAATGTTAACGTTGCCCCCCTATTATTTTACTACCCTCATCCATTATGTGTATTGTACGTATATATTCCCCCCCCGGCAGGTCTTTAAGGTGATATTCAGCACCATTTTGTTGCGCATGATGGCGGCCTCCAAGGAATTCAAGCAGCGGCTGGAACAGTGGTCCTCTTCCCCCTTTCGAATAAAAGGACACACACCTGGTCTGTGGTCAATGGGCCACCCAACAATGGTTCCACAATTGTTCCCCAGGTAGATAAATGTCCCCCCGGCTCACCCTTGGCCCGGAGCTCCCAAACCGAGCATCTTCCCTGCTCAGCGTCCAACCACACCCCTCGATACCAAAGCAGTTCTAAAATATCCCATCTAATTATATTAATAAATTATACACAGAAGCGGGCTAATGCTGGCTTCATATATATTCTTACATCCAAAACTTTTATTTAGGGTATTTTAGAAGAGAAATAAAAATGTGTGTGAACATGCACACATCTGTAATGCCCGCAGACCTGGCCAGTCCCCAGTACTGAGGTGGGTAGGGTTAAAACACGCACCCACAGCAGTGAGGGCGTGCCCGGAGTGTGGTAGTGCGTTGCCGGGCCTGTAGAGAGATGGTTACAGTATACTTGCAACGCCTTGGGATATAGAGTTCGGATAGTGATGTCCGTGTGCCAGAGTCTAGGGCAATAGAGAGCAGGATAGTGATGTCCGTAAGCCAGAGTCCAGGGATAACAAAAGTCAGAAAGGTCGAGTCCGTAGCAGGGTTCAAGGGCAGGAAAGAGCAGGGTAATCCAGTACAAGCAGAGGTTAAGCCAGGGAGATCCAGGGGTAAGTAGGAGCAGGAACAAATGCTGGAAGACACAGGAGAGCCATGCATAGGACTGCACACACAGAGGTTACAAGAAACTATGTAGAACAATGAGCTAGAGGACAGAAAAGGGTTATAAAGGAGAAAACACCAATGGGAGAGAGAGGAGGAGCAGAGGGTGGAGTGAGAGGCAACAGGGATAGGTGAGAAGGAGAGAGGGAGGAGACAGGTGAACCAGAGAGGGAGATAGCTTGAACAGCATGGGAGGAGGAGCCAGAGGTCTGGGAAGGCTTACAAGAGGAGCATGTGCGCGTGTCCTCTGTAAGGTTAGAGTGCGAGCGCACAGGCTGTGTCAAGAGGCGCGCGGAGTGCCGCGCCGTGGGGGCACCCGCCGAGGGCGGGGGGAGAACCGGAGGAGAGTTTGCAGGAGGTAAGGTGACCAGAGCGGGAGCAGAGGGAGGCCGTGAGCGGGGAGTACTGCAAAGACAAAACAGGAGTTTGAGAAGGCATACGCACCCTGTGGGGAACGTGCGCAGACGCTGGGAGAGCGTCGGGGGATGCCGCAGAGGGACGGATGCGGGAGGAAGAAGGGAGAACAGAACGGGGAGCCAAGGAAGGGATATCAAGGTAGGAGGGAGCGCAGCGCCAGGGACACATGGAGGGGAAGGAATCCCCTGAACCATCACAGTATCACCCCCTTGAGGATCGATCTCCGGGCGATCCAGCCATGACTTCTGGGGAAATTTCAGATGGAATTGCCAGAGGAGTTTGGGGGCATGGATGTGACGTGCTGAAACCCATGAACGCTCTTCTGGACCATACCCCTTCCAATGGACGAGAAATTGGAGGTTATTTCTGGAGAGTCGATTAAGGAGTGAATTTCGTACTCTTGTTGTCCTAGAGTAGTCACCGGGTTGGGTTTTTGGGATGGATCCGGGAAGTGAGAGCTCTGGATGAAAGGTTTGAGTAAGGATACATGTAATACAGAAGGAATCCTCATGGTGGGAGGCAGTGCTAGTCGGTAGGCGACTGGATTGATCCTTTCTATTATTTTGAAATGGCCCAAAAATCTCGGGGACAACTTTGGAGATGGAGTCTTGAACCTAATATTCTTTGAGGACAACCACACTCTGTCTCCGGGTTTGAACGAAGGACCTGGTTGGCGACGTCGATCTGCCTTAGTTTTTTGTCTTGAGATGGCAGTTTGTAGAGTCTTAAGGATCCTCCTCCAAGAATTCTGAAGGGTCATAACATGGGAGTCCGCTGCGGGAACGCCAGAAGGGGGGGAGGAGAGGGGAAGACTGCTAGGGTGAAAACCAAAATTTATGAAAAAAGGAGATTCTTGTGTAAATTCATTCTTAAGAGAGTTGATAGCAAATTCGGCCCACGGTAACAGGTCCACCCAGTTGTCTTGAGACTCGGAGATGAAACATCTGAGATACTGCTCTAAGGTCTGATTCATCCTTTCAGTCTGACCATTGGTCTGAGGGTGATATCCGGAAGAAAAAAGAAGAGAAATCCCAAGTCTCTGGGAAAACGCACACCAGAACTTAGAGATGAATTGAGAACCTCTGTCAGAGACAATTGAAATGGGAATGACGTGTAATCTGAAAATTTCCTTGGAAAAAATATCGGCCAAAGTAGCAGAATTAGGAAGACCCTTGAGGGGAATAAAGTGTGAGTGTTTAGAAAATCTGTCTACCACAACAAGAATGGTATTCATTCCCTTAGAGTTGGGAAGTTCGACAATGAAGTCCATAGAGATGTGTTTCCAAGGTTGCTCCGGGATGGGAAGAGGCATGAGAAGACCTGAAGGTTTGTGATGGGCAGATTAACTCTGGGCACTTACAGGACAAGCACTAGTGAAATAAAAAATGTCCTTGTTCATCTTAGGCCACCAAAATGTCGATTAATAAGATCCGCTGTCCTCTTGAAGCCTGGATGACCGGCCGATCTAGAAGAATGTCCCCAAAGTAAGATCTTGTGGCGAAATTGTTGAGCTGCGTATAAGTGTCCCTCTGGTACCCTGAACCTGCTGAGAATGTGAACCTGGGCTTTGTTGATTTCATCCAACACATCGAATTTATTGGCAGAGATTATGCACTTGGCAGGAAGAATAGGTACCGTGGACTCATTAGATTTGTTCTCCGTGGCAAATTGACGAGAGAGAGTGTCCGCTTTGATATTTTTGGTACCAGGAATATACGAAATGGTATAGTTGAAACAGGAAAAAAAGAGACCAACGGGCCTAACGGGATCCTAACCGTCAAGCCCCCTCGATATACAACAAATTTTTGTGGTCGGTGAGGATGGCAATAGGTTCTTTGGTACCTTCTAAAAGATGCCTCCACTCCTGAAGAGCCAATTTAATGGCCAAAAGCTCACGATTCCCAACATCATAATTTCTCTCTGCAGACGAGAATTTCCGAGAAAAAAACCCACAGGGATGGAGTTTTTCTTGGGGAGAGGATCTCTGAGAAAGAACTGCACTGGCTCCCACATCCGAGGCGTCAACTTCCAATGTGAAGGGAAGGGAGGTATCCGGGTGACGTAGGATGGTGCAGAGACAAAGGCTTTTTTGAGAAACTCGAATGCGTCAATGGCTTCAATAGACCAAGACGTGGGGTCGGCACCTTTTTTGTCAAGGCAGTGATGGGGAGAGCAACGGAAGAAAAATTACGGATGAATTTCCTGTAATTATTGGCAAAGCCGAGAAAACGCTGCACGGCCTTGAGAGAACAGATTTCAATTTCTCTGGGTCCATAGAAGAACCTTGGTTAGAGATAATATAGCCTAGGAAGGCAGTAGACGTCTGGTGGAACAAACATTTCTCCATCTTGGCGTTTAGGCGGTTAGCACGGAGCCTAGAAAGCACCAGTTTGGTATGGTGAATGTGTTCATCTAAGTTTTTAGAAAAAATGAGAATGTCATCCATGTATACGATAACAAATGTTCCCAATACATCCCAGAAGATGTCGTTCATGAACTCTTGGAAGACGGCAGGAGCATTGCATAAACCAAAGGGCATTACTAGATACTCATAATGTCCAGATCGCGTATTTAACGCGGTTTTCCACTCGTCCCCCTCCCTTATGCGAATGAGGTTATAGGCCCCTCTTAAATCGAGCTTGGAGAAGATAGAGGCTCCTTGGAGACGATCGAAAAGTTTAGAGATTAAGGGAAGGGGGTACCGATTCTTTACCGTGATTTTGTTGAGTCCGCGAAAGTCGATACAGGGCCTTAGCGATCCATCCTTCTTCTTCACGAAGAAGAAGCCTGCCCCAGTGGGGGAGGTAGAATTGCAGATGAATCCTTTCTCCAAGTTTTCTTGGATGTAAGACGTCATAGCTTCCGTTTCTGGAACGGACAAAGGGTAAGATTTCGACTTTGGGAGGATGGGTCCTGGAATTAAATCAATAGGACAATCGTATGGACGATTGGGAGGCAGAACTTCAGCCTGTACTTTATTGAACACATCGAGGAACTCATGATACACGGTCGGGAGAATCGAGATATTGGGAGGAACGGAATCCAAACCGGCGAGCACCGCAACAGGAGGAGACGTAGAGACTGACTCAGCGGAGGAAGGCCACTGTATAGGCAAGGTGCCGGTCCAATCAATGCACGGATTGTAGAGTTGAAGCCAAGGCAATCCTAAAATAAGCTGAACGGTGGGAGAATGGAAGATATCAAAAACTATTACCTCCTTATGACCGTCGGCCAAGGTCAAAGGGAGAGGAATGGACTTCCAGATGATGAATGCTGGCTGGAGCGGGCAACCATCGATAGCCTCGAGACCAATGGGTGCTTTTCCCTTGACCAGGGGAATTTGGTTCTCAGAGGCCGAAGGTTTGATCCAGGAAGTTACCGCCAGATCCAGTGTCAATTAAAGCTTTTACTTCCAGTAGGAGGTCAGGGCCCTCCAGCGTAGCAGGAAGCATGAACTTCTTTGGGAGATCCTCAGGGAGAGAGGGGCAAGAAGAGACAGTACCCAGTAGAAGCCCCTCTACCTTTACTAGGTGTTCCCGTTTCCCGGCTTCAGGGAACAGTTCTGAAGGCGATGTTCCGAAGAACCACAGTAGAAACAGAGTCCCTTCTGACGGCGTCGCATTCTCTCCGCGTCCTGAAGTTGTTGGCTACCGATATGCATCGGCTCTGGGGAGTCCAATGCCAGGAGGGGCGAAGAGGGCGACCTGTGAGAGACAACAGGGGAAGAAAGAGAACGGGAACAGTGTATCTCATGCCGTTGTTCCTGGGTGCGCTGGTCCATACGTACACTGAGAATAATCAGTTCCTCCAGGGAGGAAGGCCAGCATGAGTAGCAAGATCATCCTTCAAGGTGTCAGAGAGACCGTGCCAGTATGCGGCGGCGAGTGCCTCATCATTCCATTGAGTCTCCGCGGCGAGGGTACGGAACTCGATCGCGTACTTGGCAGCAGATCTTCGAGCCTGTGAGATATGAAAGAGAGAGAAGACGGCCGTCTCCCATCGTGCGGGAGAGTCAAACACTTGCTGGAATTCACGCCTAAATTTAGGGTGTTCTTGGGTTAATTCAGTCTTATGTTTTCAGAGGGGAGAAGCCCAAGCGAGGGCAGCGCCGGTGAGCAAGGCGTAAATGTAAGCCACATGAGCGGCCGGTAGGCAAACAGTGGTCAGCTGGTCGCTCAAAAATTGTAAATGTTCCAAGGAAACACCTTGACCCACCTCAGGGGGGGGTCTGCATTTGTTGGGCTCTGCATAATGTAATGCCTGTATGCCCGCAGACCTGGCCAGTCCCCAGTACTGAGGTGGGTAGGGTTAAAACACGCACCCACAGCAGTCAGGGCATGCCCGGAGTGTGGTAGTTCGTTGCCGGGCTTGTAGAGAGATGGTTACAGTATACTTGCAACACCTTGGGATATAGAGTTTGGATAGTGATGTCCGTGTGCCAGAGTCTAGGGCAATAGAGAGCAGGATAGTGATGTCCGTAAGCCAGAGTCCAGGGAGAACAGAAGTCAGCAAGGTCGAGTCCGTAAGCAGGGTTCAAGGGCAGGAGAGAACAGGGTAATCCAGTAGAAGCAGAGGTTAAGCCAGGGAGATCCAGGGGTAAGCAGGAGCAGGAACAAACGCTGGAAGACACAGGAGAGCCAAGCATAGGACTGCACACCTGTGTGAGAGGTTAAAAGAAACTATGTAGAGCAATGAGCTAGAGGACAGACAGGGGTTATAAAGAAGGAAACACCAATGGGAGAGAGAGGAGGAGCAGAGGGTGGAGTGAGAGGCAGCAGGGATAAGTGAGAAGGAGAGAGGGAGGAGACAGGTGAACCAGAGAGGGAGATAGCTTGAACAGCATGGGAGGAGGAGCCAGAGGTCTGGGAAGGCTTACAAGAGGAGCATGTGCGCGTGTCCTCTGTAAGGTTAGAGTGCGAGCGCACAGGCTGTGTCAAGAGGCGCGCGGAGTGCCGCGCCGTGGGGGCACCCGCCGAGGGGGGGGGGAGAACCGGAGGAGAGTTTGCAGGAGGTAAGGGGACCGGAGCAGGAGCAGAGGGAGACCGTGAACGGGGAGTACTGCAGAGGGAAACGGGAGTTTGAGAAGGCACGTGCGCCCTGCGGGGAATGTGCGCAGACGCTGGGAGAGCATCAGGGGATGCCACGGAGGGACGGATGCTGGAGGAAGAAGGGAAAACAGAATGGGGAGGCAAGGAAGGGATATCAGAGGCAGGAGGGAGCGCAGCGCCAGGGACACATGGAGGGGAAGGAATCCCCTGAACCGTCACAACATCTAATTGTATGATGATTAATAGAAATAAAATAGTATTGTGACAAGATGTTGATCAACCTATAAATACAGATAATGTACTGTAAGTTAACAGTACAGGTGTAAATTGTTGTTGGAGAATCCCAGATCAGAGTTGTTTTTTTAGTCCCTGTAAAACTGACAACCCCCCCTCCCCCTTAAAAAAAAAAAAAAGGAAACCAGAAGGGGACAGGAGGGGTGGTGGTCTAATAAACAAATGTCTGGGGTTATTGGAATTGAAGAAAGTTGACAGGCTAACATTATAACTAGCAGAGAAACTCACCAAGAAATTCTCAACAACAATCATATTGAAATCCTTAGCAAGGGATTATACTCCTTCTCCTTTCCCCAGACTTCAATACCTTGAAGTGTGTGAAAGATACCAATCTATTCACTAAAAAACTTTTACTCCACAAGTTTTAAAGAAGAGAGAACCTTCTGAAATGTAAAAGTATGTGCATACGATTTACAACACAAGGATCTCAATTACTTTAATGTGCAATTGTATCTGGAATTGGTAATCTGACCGAACCAGCTAGCGTCAATATAGACAAAATACTTAGACCCTTTGTATTCTCACTACCCTCATATTTACAAGACACTAAGGATATCCTCAAGAAACTGGATGATGTGATGAGCATACTTTTTGGATCAGTGTACATGGAGAGGCACGTTACACCAGCATCATACACAAGATAGGCATTCAGGCAGTTTTTCCATTTCAGAAGAACAAGGGTCTACACCATACTGCTCATAATGAATTTGTGCTTAGACTATTGGACTTTGTATTAGGAAATAACTACTTCCTCTTCAATAAGAGAATGTACCACCAAATACAGGGGACAGCTATAGGGACCCCGTGTACCCCAATTTATGCAAACCTTTATTTGGAACGGTGGGATGAATGCAGTGTCTTAAGCAATAGCCACAAACTATATACCTTCCACATTGAACTGTGGTTGAGGTATATAGATTGTTGTTATTCTGTGGCAGCGAACATCAGAAATGTTTCAAATATTTATTAGAGTATTGAATCAGAATGATATCAACTTGAAGCTAATTTATGAAATAAGAAAAAAGGAGATACATTTTCTGAACCTCAAAATATCATGGGGACATGGTGGCGAGCTCGTCACAAAGTTATGCAGTAAGCAAATGTTTACAAATAGTCACTATCCCAAGCCCTTTATTGGTGGTTTAGCAGTTGGACAGTTTCTCAAAGTCTGGAGAAACTGTTCAACTGAATCTGAACACACAAGCCCTGCACATGAAACAAAGGTTTCTGGAGAGAGGATACACTAGGAACTTCTTGAGAAAAACATACACTGTGAGCCAAAAAGACTCCACACAATGAACTACATGGTGACCAACAGATTCCCAGAAATGAGCAACAGATGTGGGCACTTACAACAAATAATGGCCACAAATATATCATTTTTTTATGTTCCAGTGGCATATCCTCCTTGAAGACAAAGATTTGTTACAGGTTTTTAAACAAACTCCCATATTGATTACCAGAAGATCTAGGAATATTAAAGATCTGTTAATACAGAGCAACATTTGATGCCCCTGTCAGTGAGAGATGGCTTTCCAGAAAGACAATTGACACCAAAGGTGTCACGGATGCAAAGCATGCCCCTTTATATTTCCTACCAAGATATCAACTGTCATACTATGGCACTTATTTATTTAACAGTATGTGAATGTAATAAAAAGTATGTAGGCACGCTAAGATTGAAGGTTCTGGAACATGTAGGAGGCATTAAAAATAAGTTGGACACACCAGTAGCCACATGTCCATGAATACTCTATCATGGAGTATAATGGAAATGGAGTCTTGTTTGTCTCTGATGGTTCATGCTTGCAAATATTTAGTCAAAGATTTTTGTTATTAATGTTATTAACTCTTTTAGATGTCTAGGCATCAGAATCAAGATTTGTATTGATTCTGATGGGCTAGCTGTATAATCTCAGGCATATAATGATTTAACTTGCCTTGCTTTTTACTAAAATGCCTAGGATGGCTGAAATTGAGTCTGCTGCTCTTTAATCGGACTTCAATCATGCCCCAGAAGTAAGTATAAGCAGTGGAGGAGTATTTCCCCCTGTACAACACATTTTGAATGTTCCATAAGAGCATTAAAATGAAATTGCTGCCTGTGATGGAGAAGTTTAAAGGCAGAGAAAGATTGTAAAATTATCCCATTAGTAATTACTGTCACACATTGGTAATAGGTTGTCAAACAACCTTGGATAAAGTGTAGTAGAGAATTGATTCACATTTTCTTTATCTTCTTTTCAGATATTAGTAGGAGTATGTGCATTTTTAGTTCATGTGCCTTTGCACACTTCCTAGACTGTTTAATATAAAAAAAAAAATAAAAAATATATATACTGTACAGACATAATAATATAGCACTTTGCTATAAAAGGATTGTGTAGACTTTCTGGTTTCAGTTACCTTGTTCTCCAGTAATATGTTCAAGGAGTGAAATCTGGGTGACTCTAAGCAAATTCAGTTCAACACAGCAAGCGGAGAGACATTCGTGAACAAAAGGGACACACTTGGGACATACTTGGGAAATATGTTAATTTTATCCATGTAAATACCCTTTGCATATCCAAATTTTAAATAAACAATGTCAATTAACAAGGAACACCCACATTTTGGAATGTCTGTTTGTAATTGCAACGGACATAAGATTTTTCCCAATGCGCATGTACTGTACATTGTATTGTATTGCTTAATGTGTCTCTGCGCTAGTAAGGTATCCGCTAATGCATTTATTGCTACGATACAGCTTTTGGTGACAAAAGCTGTCTTTGCACTTCGTTAATTTAGTGGATGCCTGTTAAACTCAGGCAAAATAACATCCTTTACCCATTTAGGTAATGTCATTATTTGCACTTATTTAATGGATCTTCATGCATCAGGGGCCGTCTATTTAAGGAGACTGTGTCACTGTGACATAGTTGTTTCTTGTTACAGTACATCATCGGTAGGGTCATAAAAGAAAACACAGGATTCCAATGGCTAGTAATAGACAGGTGCATGGAGACCATGACAGGATGAATATCCAGTCAGGCAGAATCAGGATGGGTTTGAGCAATCTAGATTTGGTAAAGGAGTATTAGAGGAGAATTTGCATGAAATTAGGAGTTAGAGAGGGTTATAATAAAATATCAGGAAACAGGTCAGACATAGTGCTGGAGAGATGGGTTAGAATCTGGCATCTAGCTACAGTAAGCAAAATGGTTTATATAGTAAAAGAAGAAAAATTAGAGATGATTGCTGCTAGGTGATTGACAGAAGTCAAAGTGTTTGAAAAGAGGCACATTTGCACACTAGGTTTGCCGGTAAGTGTAGCAGCCTGGGAAGCCTGATAGTAGACTAACATACAGGTACTGTCTGTTGCCGGCTCCCCCTTGCCCCTACCTCCGTTGTGGGAGTGGGGGAATGAGAGGCTACTGCAGGGACGATCGGAACGGCTGCTGCAGAGCAGTGTAGGGAGCTGTAATGCCTGTATGCCCGCAGACCTGGCCAGTCCCCAGTACTGATGTGGGTAAGGGTATAACATGCACCCACAGCAGTGAGGGCGTGCCCGGAGTGTGGTAATGCGTTGCCGGGCCTGGTAAGAAAGGGTTAACGTATACTTGCAGAGTCTGGGTCCCAAGGCCATGTTCCGCCCCCGCCTTGATGACGGACAAGGGCGGTGCACGAGTGACGCACGTTCTGGACATCATACATTGCTGATGGTGACGTGCATGGAACAGGTCTTCTCTGGACCCGTTTCAGACTCCGTTCGCGCACACGACGGGAGTGCGCTTGTGGTGGGCTACCGAGTTGCCATCCTCTGATGTCAGTGACGTGCGCGGGACATAGTTCCACCCCCCAGGTCTAATCAGGCTGTACAATAGGACGCAACTGCGCGGCCCAGCAGCCTATTCACACCTGCCTTTTGGTTCCGCCCTGACTTCCCATTGGAGGGAGGTTCCTTTTATACTTGCCTTGCTCATTCACTCATTGCTGAGCATAACCTTGTGCCTTGCTGCAATCCTGCCTTGTGCCTTGCTGCATCCTGCCTTGTGCCCTGCTGGATTCTGCCTTGTTCCTACTGCTGCCTGACCCCTGCTACGTTATTGGACCCTGCATCTCTCCTCTCCTGACCTGGCTTACATACGACCATTCTCCCCTCTCCAATCCTGACCTTGGCAAAGTACCCCAACGATCCGCTACTCTTCAATCCAGACCCAGCAAGTATACATAACTACTCTACCTTCCATACACCTGACCCGGCTTGCAAGACCAATCTACACTCTCTAGGCGCACCCTCGCGGTTGTGGGTTGGCGTTTTTATAATCCCCTCCTCAGCCTCACGGCCACATCTGGTTTGTGGTGAGCTACGCGTTACAATCATAACATATTTGACTGGTGCGCCAAATAGGGAGCTCTTCCTCAAGTACCCATCTGTACTTATCTACTGTGGCAGTGAGGGGATACCCAGGTCAGTGTCACGCCTGTATGCCTGCAGACCTGGCTAGACCCCCAGTACTGAGGTGGGAACGGTATGATACCACACACCCACAGCAGTGGGAGCAAGCCCGGAGTGTGGTATAGTGTTGCTGGGCCTGTAGGAAGAGTGTTAGTATATACTTGCAACGCTTGGGGATGTCCGTAAGAATAGTCGTGTCCGTGTGCCAATGTTCAGGAGTCCAGAGGGTAGAATCGTCAGAGTATAAGCCAGGTCCTAGGAAGCCAGAGGTAAGCAAAGTGGTATGCGTAGCAGGGTTCAAAGGGATACCAGAGAGCAGCGTAGTCCAGGACAAGCAGGGGTCAAAGCCAGGGAAATCCAAGATAACACAGGAGCAGGAAACAACAGGAACACAGAGGGAGCACAGCATAGGTCAGTAACACACAGGGAAACAGGAACTATGCAGAGCGGGAAGAAGTGGACAGACAGGGGTCATAAAGGAGAGCATACCAATGGGAGAGAGGGAAGGAGTAGAGAGAGAAGTGGGAGACGACAGGTATAGGACAGGGAGAGAAGAGGAGGAGACAGAAGGGGCAGTCAGGGGAATGGCCTGAAGAGCTTGGGTGGCGGAGACATGGCGAACAGGATAAGAGAATCATGTGTGCGCGCGTACTCTGTAAGCTGGGGATGCGCGCGCACAGGCTGCAACACTGAGATGGCCCGCACGGATCGAGGGGAGGACGCAGGAGAGGCACGGGGCCCAGAGGAGGGGAACACACGCGTGACCTGCGACCGCGAGACGGCATGCAGAGGCAGAGAGGAGGGAGCAGGTGAGTCAGAGAGACCAGCGGAGGAGCGTGTGCGCGCGCCCTGCGTGGGCTGAGGGAGCACATGCACCGGATGCGTCACCAGGCACGCGGAACGCCGCGGGCACCACGCAGGGAGTAGGCAACGGGATGGACGCCACAACTGGGGCAGGTAATGCGGGCACCGCAGGAGAGATGGAGCAGAGAGGATCGTAGCAGGGACTCAGGGACCGCGTGAGCATGCGAGACCTGCAGGGGATGCGCTGCGGCAAAGGGAGAGAGGTAGAAGGCAATGGAGAGGAGTGGGAAGGAGTAGAAGGGGCAACAGGAGATGGGAGAGAGGGACAAGGAGGGGAAGGAATCTCCTGAGTCTTCATAGTATCCCCCCCTTGAGGATCAATATCCGAGTGATCCAACCACGGCTTGAGTGGGAATTTCTGATGAAACAGAGAAAGTAGCCTTGGGGCATGGATGTGATGTGCAGGTACCCAGGAACATTCCTCAGGCCCGTAGCCCTTCCAGTGTACCAAAAATTGAAGTCTATTTTTAGACAAACAAGAGTCGATTTCGTACTCCTGTTGGCCCAGGGTGGACACTGGGTTGGGTCTCCGAGAGGGGTCCGGGAAATGAGGACTGGGAATGAATTTTTTAAGGAGGGAAACATGGAACACGGACAGAACCTTCATTGTGGGAGCAAGATCGAGACGATAGGCTACTGGATTAACCTTCTCTAAGATTTTGAATGGTCCCAAGAATCTAGGGGACAGTTTGGGTGAAGGAGTTTTGAGCCTAATATTTTTGGAAGACAGCCACACCAGATCAGCAGGTTTGAAGGAAGGACCCTTTTGGCGGTGACGATCTGCCTTGGTTTTTTGTTTGGCAGACTGTAAGGACTTGAGAATCTTTTTCCAGGATTCTTGTGAGTTGGTGATATGAGAGTCGGCTGCAGGAACACCTGAAGGAGAAGGTGAGAGAGGGAGACTACTGGGATGAAAGCCAAAATTGATAAAGAAGGGAGATTCCTGAGTAGACTTGTTCCTCAGAGAATTTATGGCAAATTCGGCCCATGGTAAAAGATCCACCCAGTTATCTTGTGAGTCTGAAATGAAGCATCTTAGATACTGTTCAAGAGTTTGGTTCATCCTTTAAGTTTGACCGTTAGTTTGTGGATGGTATCCAGAGGAAAACAAGAGAGAGATACCCAATCTTTGGGAGAAGGCCCGCCAGAATTTTGAGATGAACTGAGACCCACGGTCCGAGACAATAGAAATGGGGACTCCATGTAACCTGAAGATCTCTTTGGAGAAGACGTCCGCCAAGTTGGCCGAGTTGGGAAGACCCTTGAGGGGAATAAAGTGTGCCTGCTTAGAAAACCTGTCAACCACGACCAAAATAGTGTTCATCCCCTTGGAAATAGGCAGTTCAACAATAAAGTCCATCGAAATGTGTTTCCAGGGTTGTTCAGGAATGGGGAGTGGTAGAAGAAGTCCAGAAGGTTTATGATGGAGAGTTTTACTCTGGGCACATACAGGACTGGCGCAGGTAAATTCGAGAATGTCTTGATTTATTTTAGTGAACTTAAAGTGATTTGTTACCGGCGCTAACCACACCCAATCTGTGATAAAATAGTGCACAAAATTAAAATTCAAAATAAAATGTGTCAAGGTGATCACTGATCAAATTCTCAACCTTCCAGGAATGTGTACAGATTCCTTTCAATAGTAGCTTGTCCGGGATGGGAAGGGAGCGAAGATAGCAGGGATACACCATGAAAAATAAAAAATAAATGCATACAATAGTGTAATAAGTTCTTTTCAATCTGGATAAAACATGTATGTCTTGGCTCTATAGCAATGCCTACATACAGCAGGTCAAAAGGTAAAAAGCATTGATCTACACAGCAGGTAGAAAGGTGTCAGGATCTTCAGGAACAACAGCCCAGGTTTACAGCATAAGAAATCAGCACCTCAGCTCAGACGTCAGTAGATGTGAGTGGATCAGAGACATGCAAAAGAAAGGCAGACCATAGTGTCGATCGTGCATAAAATTTATATAAACAAACAACAAATTTTAGGAATTGTACTCACATTGTGTACATAATCATAGTTCACATAAGGCTTTACTTGAGGCAAATGGAGTGCTGGTTCAGTGTGGAGCAGCTCACCGGGGATATTCTCCTTAGACTCACAACAGACCGGGTGGGAGATGGCATCTGACGTCACATCCGCTGTTGGGGTGACGGCATCCGGTCTTGGAGGCAAACGGTGGGGGAACTCAGCAACTCTGAAGCCTTCAGTAGAAAGAGCAGCTGCAGCAATGAAAGTGGCTCTACGCGTTTCGTCGTACTAGACAACTTCCTCAGGAGCAATGATTTATTTTAGGCCACCTAAAAGTCCGTTGAATGAGATCTGCCATCCTTTTGAAGCCTGGATGACCAACTGCTCTAGAGGAATGACCCCAAAGTAACACTTTACGGCGAAAGCGTGGAGCTGCGTAAAGACTTGTTGATGCCTTGTTGATCTCATCCAATACATCAAAGTTGTTAGCAGAAATTATGCACTTGGCCGGAAGAATAGGTTCCGAGATTTCCTTAGCTTCAGTCTCAGAGGCAAACAGCCGAGAAAGGGCATCCGCTTTAACATTTTTGGTCCCAGGAATATATGAGATGGTGTAGTTGAAGCGGGAAAGAAAAAGTGACCAGCGAGCTTGGCGGGAGCCTAGGCGATGAGCCCCCTCAATATATAACAAATTTTTGTGGTCAGTGAGAATAGCGATTGGTTCTTTGGAACCCTCCAAAAGGTGTCTCCAATCTTGGAGAGCCAACTTAATGGTCAAAAGTTCGCGATTACCGACATCATAATTCCTTTCTGCTGCTGAGAATTTCCGTGAAAAAAACCCACAAGGGTGGAGATTCTCTTGGGGAGAAGTCCTCTGGAAAGAACTGCGCCAGCTCCTACGTCTGAGGCGTCAACCTCCAAAGTAAAGGGAAGGGAGGTATCCGGATGACGAAGGATGGGGGCAGACACGAACGCCTTCTTGAGAATCTCAAAGGCTGAAATGGCCTCAGGAGACCAGGATGAGATGTCGGCGCCCTTTTTGGTCAAGGCAGTGATGGGAAGAGCAATAGAAGAATTTTTTTTGATAAATTTCCTGTAATAATTGGCAAAGCCAAGAAAACGTTGCACAGCCTTGAGCGAATTAGGGAGTGGCCAGTCGAGAACCGCCTTCAGCTTCTCTGGGTCCATGGAAAAACCTTGGCTGGAGATGATATAGCCTAGGAAGGCTGTGGAAGCCTGGTGAAACAGACATTTCTCCATCTTGGCGTAAAGGCGATTAGAACGAAGCCTGGAGAGCACAAGTTTGGTATGTTGAATGTGTTCCTCCAGATTTTTAGAAAAAAATAAGAATGTCATCTAGATAGACAATGACAAAAGTTCCCAATACATCACGGAAGATGTCGTTCATAAATTCCTGAAACACGGCCAGGGCGTTACACAGCCCAAAAGGCATAACAAGATATTCATAATGTCCAGAACGTGTGTTAAACGCTGTTTTCCAATCGTCTCCTTCCATTATACGAATGAGATTATAGGCACCCCTTAAGTCAAGTTTTGAGAAGATAGAGGCCCCTTGGAGACGGTCGAACAGTTCAGAAATGAGCCGAAGAGGATACCGGATTTTCACTGTGATCTTATTGAGTCCGCGGAAGTCGATGCATGGCCTCAGTGATCCATCCTTCTTCTTCACAAAAAAGAAGCCAGCCACGGCAGGAGAGGTAGAGTTGCGGATGAATCCTGTTTCCAGATTTTCCTAAATATAAGTAGTCATGGCCTCGGTCTCCGGGATGGAGAGTGGATAAGACTTAGACTTCGGCAGGACGGTCCCAGGGATGAGGTCGACAGGGTAATCGTACGGACGGTGAGGAGAGAGAACATCTGCTTGTACCTTGTTGAAAACGTCCAAGTACTCATGGTTCACAGCAGGCAGGGACAATCGATCGGCAGGTACGGAGTCCAGACCAGCAAGCACAACTACGGGAGGATCCGCTGACACAGCATCTGCAGACGAGGGCCACTGGATAGGCAGAGTACTGGACCAATCAATGCGTGGATTGTGGAGTTGAAGCCAAGGCAATCCTTAAAATAATTTGCACGGAAGGGGATTGGAAAACATCGAAGACAATTTCCTCCTTGTGACCATCAGCCAGGGTCAAGGTAAGAGAAATAGACTCCCAAATGATAAAGGCCGGCTGGAGCGGTCGTCCGTCGATGGCCTCAAGGCCAATAGGGATCTTCCTTCTGGCCATGGGAATTTGATTCTCCAATGCGAACTGCTGGTCCAGGAAATTACCGCCTGATCCTGAATCGATGAATGCTTCAAACTTTACCACAAGGTTGGGACCCTCCAACGTGGCTGGAAGCTTAAACTTCTTTGGGAGAGCTTCGGAAGGAGAGGGGTTAGGAGAGACAGTACCCAGTAGAAGCCATTCTACCTTTACTGGGTGTGCCCGTTTCCCGGCTTCAGGGGGCAATTCTGGAAACGATGTTCCGAAGAAGCACAGTAGAAACACAGCCTGTTCTGGCGACACCACGCTCTCTCAGTTGCCTGGAGTTGTTGACTGCCGACCTGCATAGGTTCCGGTGCCTCCAGGGCCAGGAGAGGAGTAGTGGGCGACCTGTGAGAAACAACAGAGGGGGAAGAACGAGAACAGTGTCTTTCATGCCGTCGCTCCTGCATACGCTGATCCATGCGTACGCTCAAGGTGATTAGTTCCTCTAGGGACGTAGGCCGGGCGTGAGTAGCCAGATCGTCTTTTAATGTATCTGAGAGTCCATGCCAGTACGCAGCGGTGAGGGCCTCATCATTCCATTGTACTTTGGCGGCCAGCGTACGGAACGCGATTGCGTATTTGGCAGCTGATCTTCGGCCCTGAGAAATATGAAACAGGGAGAAGGCGGCTGTCTCACGCCATGCAGGGGTATCAAACAAAAGTTGAAATTCACGTCTGAACAACGGATAATCTTGCGTTATTTCGCAATTACACTCCCATAGGGGGGAGGCCCAAGCAAGAGCATCTCTGGTGAGCAGAGCATATATATAAGCAAGCTTAGCACGGCCAGTAGGAAACAGGGAGGGAGACATTTCAAACTGCACCTCACATTGGTTTAAGAAACCGTGGCAGGCGAGGGGGTCCCCATTATAACGATTCGGAGAGGTAATCCGTGGACCAGGGCTGGCGTAGGTAGTAGCCATTGATGGCGCAGAAGCCGTGGAACCCTCCTGACGGGAAAAGGTGGCCAATTGCTGGGAGACTGTGGACAGCTGCTCGCTAACAAAGTGTAAGGCCTCTATGGTAATACTTGTACCCACCTCAGGGGGGTCTGCATTTGTTGGGCTCTGCATAATGTCACGCCTGTATGCCCGCAGACCTGGCTAGACCCCAGCACTGTGGTGGGAATCGTATGATACCACACACCCACAGCAGTGGGAGCAAGCCCGGAGTGTGGTATAGCGTTGATGGGCCTGTAGGAAGAGTGTTAGTATATACTTGCAACGCTTGGGGATGTCCGTAAGAATAGTCGTGTCCGTGTGCCAATGTTCAGGAGTCTAGAGGGTAGAATCGTCAGAGTATAAGCCAGGTCCTAGGAAGCCAGAGGTAAGCAAAGTGGTATGCGTAGCAGGGTTCAAAGGGATACCAGAGAGCAGCGTAGTCCAGGACAAGCAGGGGTCAAAGCCAAGGAAATCCAAGATAACACAGGAGCAGGAAACAACAGGAACACAGAGGGAGCACAGCATAGGTCAGTAACACACAGGGAAACAGGAACTATGCAGAGCGGGGAAGAAGTGGACAGACAGGGGTCATAAAGGAGGGCATACCAATGGGAGAGAGGGAAGGATTAGAGAGAGAAGTGGGAGACGACAGGGATAGGACAGGGAGAGAAAAGGAGGAGACAGAAGGGGCAGTCAGGGGAATGGCCTGAAGAGCTTGGGAGGCGGAGACATGGGGAACAGGATAAGAGAAGCATGTGCATGCGCCCTCTGTAAGCTGGGGATGCGCGCGCACAGGCTGCAACACTGAGATGGCCCGCACGGATCGAGGGGAGGACGCAGGAGAGGCACGGGGCCCAGAGGAGGGGAACACGCGCGTGACCTGTGACCACGAGACGGCATGCAGAGGCAGAGAGGAGGGAGCAGGTGGGTCAGGGAGACCAGCGGAGGAGCGTGTGCGCGCGCCCTCCGTGGGCTGAGGGAGCGCATGCACCGGATGCGTCACAAGGTGCGCGGAACGCCACGCCGGGGGCACCACGCAGGGAGGAGGCAACGGGACGGACGCCACAACTGGGGCAGGTAATGCGGGCACCGCAGGAGAGATGGAGCAGAGAGGATCGTAGCAGGGACTCAGGGACCGCGTGAGCATGCGAGACCTGCAGGGGATGCGCTGCGGCAAAGGGAGAGAGGTAGAAGGCAATGGAGAGGAGTGGGAAGGAGTAGAAGGGGCAACAGGAGATGGGAGAGAGGGACAAGGAGGGGAAGAAATCTCCTGAGTCGTCACAGCCAGTAAATAAAGGTAGAATGCCCGGCTGGGTGCCCCTGAGCCATATTGAGAAAATGTAGAGTGTCCGCTCTTCAGCTGTAATGCTTGTGCTCGCCAAGAACAAGGCGGGACCCGGCACTGAGGTGGGAAAGTATGAAACTGCACCCCAACAGCAGCGGAGGCATACCTGGAGGGTGGATAGTAAAGATCGCTGGGTCTGGATTGGAGAGAGTGGGTTAGACGTAGTACTTGCCAAGGTCGTAGGTAAGTGCCAGGTGAATAGTCAGAGTCCAGAGTGCCATGGTTTAGGGTTGGAGAAAGGAGAGTAATCGAGTGTCCGTTAACCATGGTCAGGGATGGAGAATAGCAGGAGGTCAGAGGCAAGTCGGGGTCAGTAATCCAGAGAATGGTCCAAAGTCTAGCCGGGTCGGTACACAGGGAGACAAGCAGCAACAAAACACAGACAGGAGCAGGAACAAGGCAGGCACAGGGAAGTGGGAACAGAAGGTCACTAATGACTATGCTCAAAAAGTGAATGCACTAGCTAAGCATATATAGCAGAAGGGAACCAATGGGACAGAGGGGAGGAACAGAGGTGTGTGTGCATAATGGAGGCAGGGATAGGCTGTGAATGGTGCTGGAGACAGGTGAGGGTGATCAGAGTTAACGCGTAGCTGGGGAGGGGTGCATGCACGTCACATGTGAGCATCGCGCGGGGTGGCCGCGCTTCACAGGCGGAGGGGCTGATCCAAGCTTCATGGAATTCCTGAAAGTCCTCGGTGGGCGCGCGTGCACTGTACGGTGTGCTGGAGGTTGCATAGCAGGGGACAAAGAGGATGCATGCCGCGGGGGATGTGTCATGAGAATCTATGCAGAAAGAGGCTGTGCAGTGGAAGGTAAGGAGGGAGCGTGCCATGGAGGACGCGTTCCACGATTCCTTACAGCAGCCCAGTAATGGCTGCAACAATGAAAATGTATTAAAAGTGTCTGTGTGTGTCCCGCTAGGTATAAGGGGACCACATCAATATCCTGAGTGAAAAGTATTGCAACAGTTATGTATCAACTATGAGTATTGCAACAGTGTTTCCCTGCAGAAAAGGAAAAAAAGGTTTTAAATTCCAGTAGCCTCACGAATAGCACATAAGCGGTAAGCTAACCTTGGCTAGGAACATCTTAGCACTTTTAGTTTTGCTGTGCGTGCGGCTGGGAATAAATCATTAAAACAGTTTTATTGTACTTTTTATAAACTTTCATGAACAGTCAGGAATTAAAGCATCCCTCTTTTAAGTATATTTATATTATAAGAGCCATGGAGTTTTCATTCAGGTGGGTGGAGCAGCGGATACACTTGATTCACAAGTACAGTGATCAAAAGGTGTTTGGCAGGACATTCCTGTATGTGAGTCATGTATAATTTAACCCAAGACTTGTAAGGTATCACGCTGGCATGGTTCCAGCCTGCCTGGAAAAGTCTGGAGTTAAAAAAGTTCTGACCATTAAAGGTGTTAAGAGGGGCGGAGGAAAAATAAGTGCTGGCATCCTAGCAGATGTTCAGATGTCCGAGTAGAGTAGACTACCCGGCGCCAGGGAAGGGGGCTTGGCCAGGTATGCTAAGTGGCGAAGGGGCAAAGTTTGTGCATTGCCTTGGCATGCCATGAAGCCCCTGCGTTACTGGCAAGACCTGAGGATAGGTGGGATGCTTAGTAGCCATGCAGCAATTGGCTTCAGAGCAAAGAGATAGGGGTTGTTACTGTTTAAAGATCCATGCATCCGATCGGGTGTGAGTTCCATCATATAACAAGATTCATCGTGCGGTACAAGTTGTAACATCGTAACCAAGATTTGTATCCAGCTTAAAGAGTTAGTAAGAACTAACGATTTCCAAACCAATTCTACAAAGGTAGAACGGAGAGAGCACTCCCGGTGGAGGAAAAGGGATTGTGAGTGGCGCCACTAGCCAAAGACTGTTTTGCGTATGCACAATCCCCGCTCCTGGGAAATTTTGCACAGAGACTCTATTTCTACAAATTTCGTTCTCAAAGTAGACTATTTCGTTTTACCCCGTCCCAGTAAGTGTATTTTCGTAATAATTTTTAAATCAAGCTGTGTACAGTATGTTCTTTGTGTAAATAAATGACAATTTATTTTATCTCTTGCTTTGCTCAATCAAAGGATCCGGGTAATTTTGGTGTTAAAAGTTTTGGTCTCCCGGATCATCTACCTTAAACATTTCCCCAGTAGCCTGATAGTAATATGCATCAGCGAAGTCGCAGCATGGTGATTCGCAGCCTGTGGTCTGAGACCAGACCAACAACATTAATAGACTCTCAAAGGTGTGACTCTTCAACCGAAGTCCACCCCACGGAGAGTCGGACGCCTTCGCGGATGACGACGTTGCTGGATCAGCGGATCCCTGTTTTTTCTTCGGCAGCACCTGGGTACTGGAGTACCTGGGCAGGTGCCTCATCTAAGTGCACTAACGGTTCACAGGTAGCGCTACCATACTCACTTTTGGGTGCTATATACTGCGTGGTACAGGTTGTATATATAAATATATATATATGTGTGTGTGTGTTTATATATGTGTTAATATATGAGTATGTATATAACAAAGGTCCCTCTGGGGGACCGAAACGTTGTATCTGTGTCTTTGTTTCACAATGCACTCTTTTTTGACCTAACAATTGAGTGCTGCCGTGTGATTTCGTCTAAGCAACGGTATTGTATTTCCTATTATTACCTTATGGGATTAGCACCTACGTTATTTTCTAGTGGAGTGCCTGCTGGACGTGGTGTTTTATATATATATATATATATATATAATAAAAAAATAAATAGATGATACCGTTCTGTGGCTAACGAAATGCTTTTATTTGTGCGAGCTTTCGAGATACACTGATCTCTTCTTCTGGCGATGTTACAATGAATGAAGCAAGGATTACTTAAAAACAGTGTCTCTTGGAATGTTATCTGTGCTGGTCCTTCCCCCGGTGTGGATGAGATTTATGGCTGGAGGTGTCAAAGGGTAACTGAAAGCAAGTGAAGAAAGAGTGTGTATGTGTATCAGTGTGAATAAAAATGAATGGAGAGCCCACAGTATAAACTGTGCTCTACACAAGGTGTGTGTGGAGTGAGAGGGGATATAAATGGTGTGGGTGGGTGTGGAAATGTGAGAGTTTGTAGCACAACTAAAAGTGTGTGTGGATACTATGTGGTCCCTATTGGTGTATAGGGATGGAAAAATAATACACCAATAGGGACCACATAGTATCCACACACACTTTTAGTTGTGCTACAAACTCTCACATTTCCACACCCACCCACACCATTTATATCCCCTCTCACTCCACACACACCTTGTGTAGAGCACAGTTTATACTGTGAGCTCTCCATTCATTTTTATTCACACTGATACACATACACACTCTTTCTTCACTTGCTTTCAGTTACCCTTTGACACCTCCAGCCATAAATCTCATCCACACCGGGGGAAGGACCAGCACAGATAACATTCCAAGAGACACTGTTTTTAAGTAATCCTTGCTTCATTCATTGTAACATCGCCGGAAGAAGAGATCAGTGTATCTCGAAAGCTCGCACAAATAAAAGCATTTCGTTAGCCACAGAACGGTATCATCTATTTATTTTTTGATTATTGAAGCCCGGCTAACACGGTACTGATACCTCTACATGTATATATATATATATATTGTGACAGGGTCATTGACTCTGTATATGTTAATAGGAGATGGCAGTATGCATGCTTTCCAGTAGACGAGGGGTTAACCCAGCTTATTAAGCAGTCCACAGGTGAATCAAATTAAACTGGTTCACCTGCTTTAAAACAGGAAGAGGAAATGCCTCTGGGGCAGCAGTCTCTCTCAGGTACAGAGAGAAGACAGAGGAGTGTTGACAGACAGACACAGGCTGGTCAGATTGATCCTGTCCCAAGGGGGAATAAAGCTCCCAGGTAAGGAGCCAAATGGTATTGTTGAACATTGTTGGGCTGGACTAGGTTAGCTAGCCAGCCAGGTAGATAGCCTGCACTTTTGTTTAGTCAGTGCCCCGACCGGGGTTAGGTTTTTGTTTACGTTTTAATTTAAAGGGACAGAGTACCCATTGTTTTAGTACCCTTTTTGGACAAATAAATCCACCAGCACTATTTCACCAGAAAAGTCATGTTGTCTCCTCACTTACCACGGCCATCCTGCCACATGTGGTGTAAAAAGTGGGATGTCGAACACCCTGTAAAAGGGGCGGAGCTAAAGATTGCGACTGGTGGGACCTGTCCACACGGTAACTATCAGTATGCAGGACGTTGTGAAGGCCTTAGTACACAGCACCACTGTTCAGCAGGAAGCTAACAAACAGGGACTGGAAAGCGCGGCTGCACAACGCGAGACAAACCGGATACTTGCAGCCCAGCTTGATGTTATCGCAGAAACACAGAGGCAGCTGATTAAGCAGCTGGCCCAGATTAAAATGGACTCAACCAGTAAGGCCCAGGAGCGGCCCGTCCAGGCAAACATGTACCTGCAGAAAAGGATGCATCACGATGACGTCGAGGGATACCTCCGGTCCTTTGAGCGAATCTCTTCCCGGGAAAGTTGGGCCCGCTCCAAATGGGCTGGGATTATCGCACCCTTTTTACTGGGGGAAGCCCAAAAAGCATATTGTGACCTCGACGACGAAGCCACAGCAGACTATAACTGTCTGAAAAACTAAATCCTCTCAAGGAATGCAGTGACTCCCGCAGTTTGTGCGTAGAGGTTCCATACGTGGAGATACCAGGAACAGAAGCCACCCAGATCCCAGTTATGGGATTTTATTCACCTAGCATCCAAGTGGCTAAAACCAGAATTATATAGCCCGACACGGATCCTTGAGATGGTGGTGTTGGACCACTTCATTCGAGCGTTACCCCAGGACCTTCAACGGTGGGTGGGGCAGGGAGATCCCCTCACTTGTGATGCCATGGTTGGCGCAGTGGAGCATTTTCTGGCTACCCGTGAACTGTCACGCTCCCCTCGCACAAACCACAACCCACGTCCCAACACGAACGGTAGAGGCCAGCACTGGCACCAGGACCCACGACCGTTCGCACGTTTTGAGCGGGTTGAAGAAAACCCGGGTAGGGACAGAAACTCTAAATCTCAGAAAGGGTTTCAAGAACAAACTGGGCCAATTGTTTGTTTTGAGTGTGGGGAGACGGGGCATATTAAGGCTCACTGCCCACAGTTGTCTGAGCCAATGGAGTGTGCCTATGGCTCTGTGAAGTCTGAATTTTGTGGAGTTGTAGGTATGACCCGCGAGGAAAAACGTACCCACAACTTCCTCACCACGGTGATTTTAAATGGTAAACCAGTCTCCGCCCTGGTAGACTCAGGGAGTAATATTAACTTGGTATCAGGGAAGTTGGTTAAGCCGCTCCGGTTACACCAGGGTGAGAAGTTGCGAGTATTATGTGTACATGGGTGCACGCTTCCGTACACCACGACTCTGATAAAAGTGAAAGTCGAGGGGCAAGTCATCCAAACTACGACAGCAATTGTACCAAAGTTACCCCATTCCCTAGTGTTAGGCTGTAATTTCCCTGGTTTTGACACCCTGATTAGAGGACAACTCACCTTAAACAATCCTACTCCGGATGAGCTTTTTCCATTTACAGACCCTGAATTAGTCTCCGAGGTGTCTAAAACCCCTAAATCGAAACAAGAACGTAGGAAGGGAAAAAAAAGAGATATGCCTCCACCCCAGTTAGCACTGGTTACTACTCCTAACGGAGAGAGGCTAGAGGGAGAGGAGTTGTCCGAGGCAGGACCTGTTGATGCACAGGTGTCCGAGTCACCCTTGGAGGTAACTGGCCAAACTCCAGATGAGGAAGGTTTTGGAAGTCTAGAACTTTCCCTGACTAACTTTGGTAGGGATAGACAAATGATCCCCAGTTGAAAAATGGGTTTAGCCAGGTGGTAGAAGTTAATGGGGTCCCGGTAGAAGGAACAACCAAGGAATCCTATCCCTATTTTTGTATTAAAAATGATTTGTTATACCATGTGAGCCAAGAGGAGGGCCAAGAAATAGAAAAATTGCTAGTACCCAGTTCATTAGTAAGAAAGGTCCTAGAGCTAGCACACTCTCACTTATTGGGAGGTCAACTGGGAGTAGAGAAGACACAGCAAAGAATCCTAAAAAGATTTTACTGGCCAGGGATATATAATGCAGTAAAAAGATTCTGTGCCTTTGTCCCGAGTGTCGGTTGACAGCCCCCCGACCAAGTTTGAGGGCCCCATTGATCCCTATGCCTATTAATGAGATCCCATTTGAGAGGATCGCCATGGATATAGTGGGTCCCTTGGAGAAATCTGCCAAGGGTCATCAATACGTCCTCGTGATCCTAGACTATGCCACTCGCTATTCAGAGGCGCTGCCTTTACGTAATACTTCCTCCAAACTATAGCTAAGGAATTGTTACAGGTATTCTCCTGACTCGGGATACCAAAGGAAATTTTGACAGATCAGGGTACCCCGTTTACATCTAAGCTTATGCGAGACTTATGTGTAGAGCTAAAAATACAGTCCCTAAGAACCTCTGTTTACCATCTGCAAACGGACGGACTGGTAGAACGATTTAATAAAACTCTGAAGATGATGTTGAGAAAGGTGGTGGCTAGTGATGGGAAGAACTGGGACACCTTGTTGCTTTATCTCTTGTTTGCTATCCGAGAGGTACCACAGGCCTCTACAGGGTTTTCCCCATTTGAACTCCTGTATGGGAGATGAACAAGAGGGATTCTGGATAGCCTCAAAGAAGATTGGGAGCAACAAGCTGTTCCAGGGAAAAATGTCGTCCAATTTGTGGAAGATTTAAAAGAATGCATTGCTCATATTACCCCCATAGTCAGACAACATTTAGAAGAGGCACAGAGGGCCCAACAGAACCTTTACAACAGACAGGCTATGGTTGGCAACTTCCGACCAGGGGACCGAGTAATGGTGCTTGTTCCCACGGCCGAAAGCAAGCGGTTATCACATTGGCAAGGGCCATATGAAGTTCTAGAACAGGTCGGCCCGGTGAATTATAAAATTCGACAGCCAGATCGGAGGATGGTAGAGCAAATCTATCACATAAATCTATTAAAATCCTGGAAGGATAAAGCAGTATGTCTGATGGTAGTAGCTAATAAATCCGGGAAAGGGGAGGATCCACTCGTTCGAATTTCGGCTGAACTCACTCCTGAACAATACAGAGAAGCTGTAGACTTGGTAAAAAGGAACAGGGATGTATTTTCCAGCGTACCAGGGAAAACAAGAGTGATTTCCCATGATATCGTCACCAAGCCGGGGATAGCCATTAAGATAAGACCTTATAGGATCCCAGAAGCCAGAAGAAGCGCTTTTCAGTCAGAGGTAAAGAAGATGCTAGAGTTAGGGGTAATTGAAGAGTCCCATCATCAATGGTCCAGCCCTATTGTCTTGGTACCTAAGCCAGATGGGTCAATACAGTTCTGTAATGACTTTAAAAAAGTCAATGAAATCTCGAAGTTTGATGCCTATCCTATGCCGCGGGTAGACGAGTTAATCGAGAGGTTGGCGAGGGCCCGTTTTCTAACTACTTTAGATCTTACAAATGGTTATTGGCAAATCCCCTTAACAAGTTCATCAAAAGAGAAAACAGCCTTCTCCACACCTGATGGCCTTTTCCAGTATACTGTCTTACCCTTTGGCCTTCATGGGGCACCTGCAACCTTCTAAAGGTTGATGAATATGTTGTTACACCCTGTAACAGGGGACTTATCCCTGTTCAGTAATGTTCCTTTAATCTAGCGGTGTGGTAGTTAATTACTAAACACCACCTGCCTGATTAGATTGTTTATAAAAAGCCTGCCTTTGAGACAGGAAGTGTCTGACTCCTTAGCTCTGACTGAGAGATGACCTTTGGAGACACCACAATGTCTTGAGCTCTGCCAGCCACACAGCAGAGCTGATTGCAAGACACCCAATAAGACTTCGAAACCTGGATGCTGATATTTTTCTGTGCACGCACGGGTGCGGTTCCAGGAGAGCAGAGAAACTTACTCTACAGCTGATACACAGATAAGACTTTCATTATTAAGAGACTGCTTATATCTGCTTATTTTCATGCTATGTGTTTGGGATGGGAGAAATGCTTAACTAATGGAGATGTGAACTAATTGCAAGGATTTCACTAGAAATACTCCCAAGTGAATGGAAGCTTTGTTCCCCCCTGTGTTTGGATAATTTCCTGATGAAAAGGAAAAGGCACAATAAAGCCTATTATAATTTCACATTATAACGACTCCAATTGTTTACCTCTGTGAACGTCCGTCTACATTTGGTGTCCGAGGTGGGACAAGAGGTGTCTTTGTAGTTAAAAAGGACCGGAGATTTTTATGTGAAATTTTTTTTTATGCTTTTTGCCTACAAACAGTCTGAGAAAAAAAAACAAAAAAAAAAAACCTCATGCAGCATACTGCTGCGGCCAAGAACGGGCAAATGCTCGAATAAACTTGGCCGCAGCAGTAGAGGGGGAGATCGTGGTGTAGCCCTGGTGTTGTTTCGTGCCAATAAAGTTTTTTGATCTCATCCGGGACCTCGTGGATTTGTCATGCGCAGTTGCGCCGGATTCTTCACTATACAAGTAAAAAAAGTCTGCCTATATATATCTTGGGAGCAAAAACAGACACCCAAAGTGTGAAGTGTGAATGCCATAATACCCAAAGATGAGACTGAAAATTACTGAATTCAGGCAGAAAACCAAATTCTGTTGCTGAAGCGGGGAGGTTGCACCCTGCAAGAAAATGGTGTAAAGCAAATAGACTTTTTTACCTAGCAACTGCACAACTTGTATACCTGATAAAAGAAAATGCATGCACAGTACTGCTGATATTGAAAAAAAATTATCCAAGAAAGAAAAGTCTACAGAGATGCCTGTGAGAGCTACGACCTCTACAAGCAAAATATGCCAATCTGTAGGACTACCACAATTGGGGGTTCTAGCAAATACAGTGGCAACAGCTGCAATAGCGCCTCCTGAGGTCAGGAAGAAAATTACACCTGATAGCCTAAAAATGGAGGACAAGATGCAGCGTTCCTGTAATGAACCCTACCCCACGGAAGAGTGGCCCTTCCAGTCCAATAAAGAGGAAGACATCTCTTACGGGGAACCCGAACCGAGTCACACCCACAAAACACCCCAAGAATGGTGGGGGTGCCTGAACTCGGCACGAACAGAAAAGACCGCTCCCTTTGATGACGAATATGATCAACAGGAGACAGAGCGGGAGCAGCAGATCACCCAATATTTCTGTCAGCTAAAGCAACTGCAAGAAAAGCCTGGCGTATATAATGAAGCTGCTAAAATTTCAAATGAAGATGGAGACCCCAATATTCCTGAAGGGACGGTGTCATCCAAATCAAAAAGACGGAAAAAGAAAAAGAAAAGCAGTTCTTCACTTACCGTGGAAGGAACAGACACGTCCGCAGATCCTGTGGAGGGAAAGGGGGACCGACTTGCCCTGCAGCTTAGAGAAAATGGAGAATTCGTCCCAAGGTTAACCGAATATCCAGAGGGCCCAAGGCAGAAGTCGTGTACCCCAAAGAAGTGTCTGTCCGGTGCCAACGATGAGGAACCCTCAACTAGTCATCCCAGGGAAGCGGAGCCGTAACCAGTGAGTGACGAGCCCTTGACCAGCTCTGAAGACGCCCTGAAAATTGCCAGGCATGACTGTGATCTGCTCTGTGAAGAATTAGGAAGAGAGAGAAAAAATAATGCTGAGCAACAGAAGACTGTGCTCGCAATTTACACTGCGGACAAGACTGAATTGGAGGATCTCAAGACTGAGCTAGATACTGCAAAGGCTAATATCTCCACCATGGATGAAAAGCAGAGCCAATCTGATAAAATGGTGGCTACGCTAAAGCGGAAGTATGAGGAGGCACTGAAGCAGATGACAGTCTTCCAGCAAGAGGTTCACACTCTTCGTATAGAGCTTGATGCCTCACATCATGAGACCAACAGCTGCCGCACAGACCTGGAAGTTTCCAGAAAGGAACTACACAGTCTCACTGAGGAGCTGGGCATTGCTAAAGAAACTATTGGTAATCTTGGTACAGTTCTCAAAGTCTCTTAGAAGGAGCTTCAGACCCTCAACCTAGAGAAGGAAGTCTCACGCCAGAAGATTGTCATTCTCAAAGCAGATGTGCGTAAATGGAAGGAGGACTGCAAAGAAGCCCTGAAGAATACAGAGACTGAAAAAGGAGAAAGTTCAAGATTAAAAAGAGAAAACTTAAAACTGAAAGAAGAAAATTTTCAGTTAACAGAAGAAGTCAAGGAAAAGTTTGACGCAGAGCACCGACTACAGAACCAACTGCAAGGTCTGCGTACACACCTCCAGTATGCTGAGGAGAAGCAGCAAACGCTACAGGAAGAAAAACTGCAGGCTGCTAAAGAGGTACAAGCGCTGCAGGAACGTCTGAATACCCAGTACGTCCCCACAGAGCAGTATGAGGAGCTAAAGGCCACGCTGCATGTCTTCAGAGCACCGTTGGAAGCGGAGCTTTGATACCAGGTGACTCTGTATGAGAGGGAGCGTGAGAAGGCTCAGAAACTGTAGCAAGAGCTGGAGAGACAGAGAGACTGTTCCATTCCCTTGAGTCAGTACACCAAGGAGAAAACAGACGCAGCGGCAACCTTGACGACAAAAATTACAGAGCTCCAGAATATGAAGGAGACTGATACAGATTCCTCCAATACGGAAAAAGGTATTGGCTCTGTCCAAGCACCAGTATCCCACAGTAACTAATGCCTGTAAGGACAAGGGTACAGTGAGAGTTGGGGACTCCACGCAACTTCAAAACAAAATTACGAAGTTTGAGCCACCAAAGAAAGCACTAGCCAAACCTACAGCTGCCCAACAGGCAACAAACAGAGGTAGGAGTGCAGAATCAAAGCCAGAAGAATCCTTAGCTGAAGAAGCTGAACTGGCGACTCCGTGGTGTGGAGAAGCTGCAGAAAGACCACTTCAAGAGCAGAAAACTCTAAAGGCTAGTCCTAACTGCTCTACAACTGTTGCTATACACTTTGTCTACAAAAAGAGGAGTGCCCGACGCAACAGAAATCTCAAGACCGCGCACGCGATAAAAAGACCTTACGTGGAAAAAGTCCTCCTCGAGCGACTGAGGAGTGCTGATCTCAAGCATCTTCGGGAGGAGACAAAAATAAACTGGAGAAAGGGCTCCAATCCCAGCGGGACAGAGGGTTCTCTTCCTCCATCCACTCTCATTCAAGTCACAGAGATATCTAGAATGAGAGTGGAAGGATGGGCTTTGGCCGTGGTAAGCCCGAGCTTCCCACAAACAGGGGAGGTATGTAACAGGGCTCTTATCCCTGTTCAGTAATGTTCCTTTAATCTAGCAGTGTGGTAGTTAATTACTAAACACCACCTGCCTGATTAGATTGTTTAGAAAAAGCCTGCCTTTGAGACAGGAAGTGATTGACTCCTTAGCTCTGACTGAGAGATGACCTTTGGAGACACCACAATGTCTTGAGGTCTGCCAGCCACACAGCAGAGCTGATTGCAAGACACCCAATAAGACTTCGAAACCTGGATGCTGATATTTTTCTGTGCACGCACGGGTGCGGTTCCAGGAGAGCAGAGAAGCTTACTCTACAGCTGATAAACCGATAAGACTTTCATTATTAAGAGACTGCTTATATCTGCTTATTTTCATGCTATGTGTTTGGGATGGGAGAAATGCTTAACTAATGGAGATGTGAACTAATTGCAAGGATTTCACTAGAAATACTCCCAAGTGAATGGAAGCTTTGTTCCCCCCTGTGTTTGGATAATTTCCTGATGAAAAGGAAAAGGCACAATAAAGCCTATTATAATTTCACATTAACGACTCCAATTGTGTACCTCTGTGAACGTCCGTCCACACACCCACACTCGAACTACGCCTCAGCGTACTTAGACGATGTGGTAATTCATAGTCCAGATTGTGACTCACATCTACAAAAGGTTGAGGCAGTGTTGAGAACCTTTCAGGAGGCGGGTCTTACAGCCAACCCAGCTAAATGTTCAGTCGGCCTAGCAGAAGCAAAATATCTTGGCTATGTTGTGGGAAGGGGGACAGTAAAACCTCAGCTCAATAAAGTTGAAGCCATTGAGAATTGGCCCCGTCCCCTTAAAAAAAACAGGTTAGGACATTTCTAGGCATTGTAGGCTACTACAGGCAATTTATACCCCATTTTGAAACCCGGGCTGCATAGCTTTCAGATTTAGTAAAGGCAAAGGCACCTGATGTTGTAAAATGGAACAGTGATGCGGAGACCGCATTTTTAGACCTACATACAGCGCTATGTAGTCACCCAGTCTTGGTAGCCCCGGATTTTACAAAGGAGTTTTTTCTGAAAACGGACGCCTCCGAAGTAGGTCTCGGAGCAGTACTGTCCCAGTTTGTAGGAGAAGTGGAACACCCGGTCCTCTATTTAAGTAGAAAATTGTGTCCCCGCGAACAAAGATATGCCACAGTAGAAAAAGAGTATTTGGCCGTAAAGTGGGCAACAGACACGTTGAAGTATTACCTTTTAGGCAGGTCTTTTACGCTCGTTACAGATCACGCACCCCTACAGTGGATGCATAGAAATAAAGAAAAGAACTCGAGAGTTACCCGTTGGTTTCTGTCATTGCAACCTTTCAACTTCACAGTCCAACATCAGCCAGCATACTGCACGGTAATGCTGATGCACTCTCTAGGGTGCACAGTCTCGGTGCACGGGCCGCTCCACTCGGTAACGTTACGCTGGGAAGGGGGATATATGACAGGGTCATTGACTCTGTGTATGTTAGTAGGAGATGGCAGTATGCATGCTTTCCAGTAGACGAGGGGTTAACCCAGCTTATTAAGCAGTCCACAGGTGAATCAAATTAAACTAGTTCATCTGCTTTAAAACAGGGAGAGGAAATGCCTCTGGGGCAGCAGTCTCTCTCAGGTACAGAGAGAAGACAGAGGAGTGTTGATAGACAGACACAAGCTGCTCAGATTGATCCTGTCCCAAGTGGGGGAATAAAGCTCCCAGGTAAGGAGCCAACTGGTATTGTTGAACATTGTTGGGCTGGACTAGGTTAGTTAGCCAGCCAGGTAGATAGCCTGCACTTTTGTTTAGTCAGTGCCCGACCGGGGTTAGGTTTTTGTTTACGTTTTCATTTAAAGGGACAGAGTACCCATTATTTTAGTACCTTTTTTGGACAAATAAATCCACCAGCACTATTTCACCAGAAAAGTCGTGTTGTCTCCTCACTTACCACGGCCATCCTGCCACATGTGGTGTCAGAAGTGGGATGTCGAACACCCTATAAAAGGGGCGGAGCTAAAGATTGCGACTGGTGGGACCTGTCCACACGGTAACTATCAGTATGGAGGATGTTGTGAAGGCCTTAGTATGTAGCACCGCTGTTCAGCAGGAAGCTAACAGACAGGGACTGGAAAGCGCGGCTGCACAACGCGAGACAAACCGGATACTTGCAGCCCAGCTTGACGTTATCGCAGAAACACAGAGGCAGCTGATTAAGCAGCTGACCCAGATTAAAATGGACTCAACCAGTACGGCCCAGGAGCGGCCCGTCCAGGCGAACGTGTACCTGCAGAAAATGACGCCGCACGATGACGTCGAGGGATACCTCCGGTCCTTTGAGCGAATCTCTTCCCGGGAAAGTTGGGCCCGCTCCAAATGGGCTGGGATTATCGCACCCTTTTTACTGGGGGAAGCCCAACAAGCATATTGTGACCTCGACGACGAAGCCACAGCAGACTATAACTGTCTGAAAAGCGAAATCCTCTCAAGGAATGGAGTGACTCCCGCAGTTTGTGCGCAGAGGTTCCATACGTGGAGATACCAGGAACAGAAGCCACCCAGATCCCAGTTATGGGATTTGATTCACCTAGCGTCCAAGTGGCTAAAACCAGAGGTATATAGCCCGACACGGATCCTTGAGATGGTAGTGTTGGACCACTTCATTCGAGCGTTACCCCAGAACCTTCAACGGTGGGTGGGGCAGGGAGATCCCCTCTCTTGTGATGCCATGGTTGGCGCAGTGGAGAATTTTATGGCTACCCGTGAACTGTCACGCTCCCCTCGCACAAACCACAACCCACGTCGCAACTCGAACGGTAGAGGCCAGCACTGGCGCCAGTACCCACGACCGTTCGCACGATTTGAGCGGGTTGAAGAAAACCCGGATAGGGACAGAAACTCTAAATCTCAGAAAGGGTTTCAAAAACGAACTGGGCCAATTGTTTGTTTTGAGTGTGGGGAGATGGGGCATATTAAGGCTCACTGAGCCAATGGAGTGTGCCTATGGCTCTGTGAAGTCTGAATTTTGTGGAGTTGTAGGTATGACCCGCGAGGAAAAATGTACCCACAACTTCCTCACCACGGTGATTTTAAATGGTAAACCAGTCTCCGCCCTGGTAGACTCAGGGAGTAATATTAACTTGGTATCAGGGAAGTTGGTTAAGCCGCTCCGGTTACACCAGGGTGAGAAGTTGCGAGTATTATGTGTACATGGGTGCACGCTTCCATACACCACGACTCTGATAAAAGTGAAAGTCGAGGGGCAAGTCATCCAAACTACGACAGCAGTTGTACCAAAGTTACCCCATTCCCTAGTGTTAGGCTGTAATTTCCCTGGTTTTGACACCCTGATCAGAGGACAACTCACCTTAAACAATCCTACTCCGGATGAGCTTTTTCCATTTACAGACCCTGAATTAGTCTCCGAGGTGTCTAAAACCCCTAAATCGAAACGAGAATGTAGGAAGGAAAAAAAAAAGAGGTACGCCCCCACCCCAGTTAGCACTGGTTACTACTCCTAACGGAGAGAGGCCAGAGGGAGAGGAGTTGTCCGAGACAGGACCTGTTGATGCACAGGTTTCCGAGTCACCCGTGGAGGTAACCGGCCAAACTCCAGATGAGGAAGGTTTTGGAAGTCTAGAACTTTCCCTGACTAGCTTTGATAGGGATAGACAAATGATCCCCAGTTGAAAAATGGGTTTAGCCAGGTGGTAGAAGTTAATGGGGTCCCGGTAGAAGGAACAACTAAGGAATCCAATGCCTATTTTTGTATTAAAAATGATTTGTTATACCATGTGAGCCAAGAGGAGGGCCAAGAAATAGAAAAATTGCTAGTACCCAGTTCATTAGTAAGAAAGGTCCTAGAGCTAGCACACTCTCACTTATTGGGGGGTCAACTGGGAGTAGAGAAGACACAGCAAAGAATCCTAAAAAGATTTTACTGGCCAGGGATATATAATGCAGTAAAAAGATTCTGTGCCTCTTGTCCCGAGTGTCAGTTGACAGCCCCCGACCAAGTTTGAGGGCCCCATTGATCCCTATGCCTATTATTGAGATCCCATTTGAGAGGATCGCCATGGATATAGTGGGTCCCTTGGAGAAATCTGCCAAGGGTCATCAATACATCCCAGTGATCCTAGACTATGCCACTCGCTATTCAGAGGCGCTGCCTTTACGTAATACTTCCTCCAAAGCTATAGCTAAGGAATTGTTACAGGTATTCTCCTGACTCGGGATACCGAAGGAAATTTTGACAGATCAGGGTACCCCGTTTACATCTAAGCTTATGCGAGACTTATGTGTAGAGCTAAAAATACAGTCCCTAAGAACCTCTGTTTACCATCCGCAAACGGACGGACTGGTAGAACGATTTAATAAAACTCTGAAGATGATGTTGAGAAAGGTGGTGGCTAGTGATGGGAAGTACTGGGATACCTTGTTGCTTTATCTCTTGTTTGCTATCCGAGAGGTACCACAGGTCTCTACAGGGTTTTCCCCATTTGAACTCCTGTATGGGAGACGCCCAAGAGGGATTATGGATAGCCTCAAAGAAGAGTGGGAGCAACAAGCTGTTCCAGGGAAAAATGTCATCCAATTTGTGGAAGATTTAAAAGAACGCATTGCTCATATTACTCCCATAGTCAGACAACATTTAGAAGAGGCACAGAGGGCCCAACAGAAACTTTACAACAGACAGGCTATGGTTGGCAACTTCCGACCAGGGGACCGAGTAATGGTGCTTGTTCCCACGGCCGAAAGCAAGCGGTTATCACATTGGCAAGGGCCATATGAAGTTCTAGAACAGGTCGGCCCGGTGAATTATAAAATTCGACAGCCAGATCGGAGGAAGGTAGAGCAAATCTATCACAAAAATCTATTAAAATCCTGGAAGGATAAAGCAGTATGTCTGACGGTAGTAGCTAATAAATCCGGGAAAGGGGAGGATCCACTCGTTCGAAAATTGGCTGAACTCACTCCTGAACAATACAGAGAAGCTGTAGACTTGGTAAAAAGGAACAGGGATGTATTTTCCAGCGTACCAGGGAAAACTAGAGCGATTTCCCATGATATCGTCACCAAGCCGGGGATAGCCATTAAGATAAGACCTTATAGGATCCCAGAAGCCAGAAGAGGAGCTTTTCAGTCAGAGGTAAAGAAGATGCTAGAGTTAGGGGTAATTGAAGAGTCCCATCGTCAATGGTCCAGCCCTATTGTCTTGGTACCTAAGCCAGAAGGGTCAATACAGTTCTGTAATTACTTTAGAAAAGTCAATGAAGTCTCGAAGTTTGATGCCTATCCTATGCTGCGGGTAGACGAGTTAATTGAGAGGTTGGCGAGGGTCCGTTTTCTAACTACTTTAGATCTTACAAAGGGTTATTGGCAAATCCCCTTAACAAGTTCAGCAAAAGAGAAAACAGCCTTCTCCACACCTGATGGCCTTTTCCAGTATACTGTCTTACCCTTTGGCCTTCATGGGGCACCTGCAACCTTCCAAAGGTTGATGAATAAGTTGTTACACCCACACTCGAACTACGCCTCAGCGTACTTAGACGATGTGGTAATTCATAGTCCAGATTGGGCTCACATCTACAAAAGGTTGAGGCAGTGTTGAGAACCTTTCAGGAGGCGGGTCTTACAGCTAACCCAGCTAAATATTCAGTCTGCCTAGCAGAAGCAAAATATCTTGGCTATGTTGTGGGAAGGGGGACAGTAAAACCTCAGCTCAATAAAGTTGAAGCCATTGAGAATTGGCCCCGTCCCCTTAAAAAAAACAGGTTAGGACATTTCTAGGCATTGTAGGCTACTACAGGCGATTTATACCTCATTTTGCAACCCGGGCTGCATAGCTTTCAGATTTAGTAAAGGCAAAGGCACCTGATGTTGTAAAATGGAACAGTGATGCGGAGATCGCATTTTTAGACCTTACGTACAGCGCTATGTAGTCACCCATTCTTGGTAGCCCCGGATTTTACGAAGGATTTTTTTTCTGAAAACGGACGCCTCCGAAGTAGGTGAAGTAGGTCTCGGAGCAGTACTGTCCCAGTTTGTAGGAGAAGAGGAACACCCGGTCCTCTATTTAAGTAGAAAATTGTGTCCCCGCGAACAAAGATATGCCACAGTAGAAAAAGAGTGTTTGGCCGTAAAGTGGGCAACAGACACATTGAAGTATTACCTTTTAGGCAGGTCTTTTACGCTCGTTACAGATCACGCACCCCTACAGTGGATGCATGGAAATAAAGAAAAGAACTCGAGAGTTACCCGTTGGTTTCTGTCGTTGCAACCTTTCAACTTCACAGTCCAACATCGGCCAGCATACTGCACGGAAATGCTAATGCACTCTCTAGGGGGCACAGTCTCGGTGCACGGGCCGCTCCACTCGGTAACGTTACGCTGGGAAGGGGGATATGTGACAGGGTCATTGACTCTGTGTATGTTAGTAGGAGATGGCAGTATGCATGCTTTCCAGTTGACGAGGGGTTAACCCAGCTTATTAAGCAGTCCACAGTTGAATCAAATTAAACTGGTTCACCTGCTTTAAAACAGGGAGAGGAAATGCCTCTGGGGCAGCAGTCTCTCTCAGGTACAGAGAGAAGACAGAGGAGTGTTGACAGACAGACACAGGCTGCTCAGATTGATCCTGTCCCAAGGGGGAATAAAGCTCCCAGGTAAGGAGCCAACTGGTATTGTTGAACATTGTTGGGCTGGACTAGGTTAGCTAGCCAGCCAGGTAGATAGCCTGCACTTTTGTTTAGTCAGTGCCCCGACCGGGGTTAGGTTTTTGTTTACGTTTTCATTTAAAGGGACAGAGGACCCATTGTTTTAGTACCCTTTATGGACAAATAAATCCACCAGCACTATTTCACCAGAAAAGTCGTGTTGTCTCCTCACTTACCACGGCCATCCTGCCACAATATATAATAAATGGGTTGGCTATGACTAATGATAAAATGAATGTACTGTATGGTACAATTTATCACTAACAGATAGGCCAATACTTATTTATACAAAGCATCCCTTCTCTACAGTACACCACATTTTCATAAATAGGCAACAACAAAAAAATTACCATGTAATAAATGCACTAATATCAGATTGAAATAACATATATGCTAGTGGTTGAGGGTAGCACTGCATACAGTAGTACCTGAACATTTTGAAACATTGCCTCTTCAATGTTTTTGCCCATTCTTAAGCTTTCCTCAGAACTTTGATTTGCACATCGTCTCCTATTTGTGCTTGTTATTGGAGTGAATAATAATGCTGACTACCCACCAAAAAAGGAAAGTTACTATACATGTAGCCCTTTTTTCCCATACTTAAGGAACCACCAGCGTGGAACCACTGTATGCAGTGCTACCCTCAACCACTAGTATATGTGTTTTTTCAATCTGGTATTAGTGCATTTATCATATGGTACTTTTTTTTATTGTAGCCTATGTAGCCCTGTTTATCCCAGAACACAGGAAGCTACCAGTGCTGCTATATACCTGCCGGCTCCAGAAAGCTGAGCCTCTGACATGGAGAGCCTGGGGTGTGTACTTACTCTGGTGCTGCGCCTCCACCTGTGAGGGATCCCAGCAGAGCGGAAGCAGCCCCTCACAGGACACAATAATAAACACGCACACAGTATAAAAATAACGGAACCTTTACTATAACAGTGATTTGTATATGAATAGGATGACTCTCCCTTAAGGTAAATTATTAGGTGTACAACTGCCCCACACCTCACAGGGCCTTCCTTCCCCAAAAGTGGTCGCCAACACTGTGTCCCACACCTTGTCCACAATACTGTGTAGTCCCTTGGTCACTTAACCCACAGTGTCCCCAAAGAACCCACCCTTATAGGCGTGATCAGCGCCTGTGTTTGTACCGGTTTGTTGGTGCACTTGTTGCCTATACCTGCAGGGCGCGCCAGCACCCGATCCGATGAAACTTCACAAAGGATCCATTCATCCACTCTCCTCCATGACATCGTCAGGGTGATCCCACCCGGGTAATGTCTCTTTAGTCTCTTTGGTGAGGCCTGGTTCCAGATCTCTCCTCAGGGAGTTCAGCATCCGCTATGTCCCTAGCTATATTCAGGTACTAAAGGGATATGTTCCCTATGCTAGGGCCTGTCCATCTAGCAGCCACAAACTATTCACTGACTCAGGACCTAGGGTTTTTGCTGGCCTAGTGCAGAGTCTACATGCCTCTCTGCACTGACCCTCTGTCCCCTACCTCTGCCTGTCACACTCTGCCTGCATGCTCCCTGTGACACACTTCTTTATCCTACCTCTCAGGACCTCCCCAGCTCCTATTGGCTCTCTGGCATCAGGTGGGACACTGCTAAGGCTCATGGGAACTGTAGTCCGCTCCAAGAGCCTTCCCTGATTGGATAGTCTTCGGGCGCTTTTCCACTGTGCATGCGCGACATGTAATGCCGCCGCCGCTCATCTGCGCATGTGCGAGTGCCCACAAGATGGTGGCTCTCTCAGCAACCACCGGAGCTCCCGGTGACGCGATCGCCGTCCCGGCGCAGACCTGCATTTGCACGCCCCCTCCCATGGAGCTTTTGGAGACGCATGCACGCGCACCCGCAAATGGCTGCAACTCTCCCAACCGCGTGGAGGTGAGTACAGAAAAAGAGGGGTAACAACCTCAGAGGGGGACCTGGCTACACCTATTTATGAAAATGTGGTGAACTGTAGAGAATGGATGCTTTGTATAAATAAGTATTGGCCTATCTGTTATTGCTAAATTGTACCATACAGTACATTCATTTTATCATTAGTCATAGCCAACCTATTTATTTTCAAGGCAACAAGATAATCTTATGTTATACAAAAGCTTATGTCTACTATTGTAGCAATGGCTTAATGTTAGATCCTTTCCCACTATTTATAGGTACATGTCAGCGATTTCAACTTTTACCTTTGCTTTTCAGCTTAGCATTACAACAATGTGCAGTTTATATTAGCCAAAACATACAGTATGTACAGTTCATTATTTCATTTCATGTGGGGTCTTAATGGATTTTCTGAAATATCAGACTATAAAATTTAGGTACACCAGAAACCCTGCACTAAATAAAAGTGATGTAGCCAGGTCCTCTAGTACCATCCCTTCTTACCCTGGTGCTAGTGGGAGCTGCTGGGGCAGCCGCGTTGCTGGGAACTCCCGGAGGTATTGGCCCAGGGCGCCGCCATGTTATGCACGGTTCACGCATGCGCAGTAGCGCGATAGCTGCGGCGGCCCCTAGAGATGGTTTGCGCAGGGGCAGGACTAATGCGTGTGAAGCAGGACCAATCCTGTGAAGGCTCTGAGCTGGGACTACAATTCCCATGAGCCTCAGCAGGGTCACAGGGTGCAAGGCAGCCAATAGGGCTAGAGAGTTGCTGCAGACAGGAAAGGGAAGCGTGTAGCAGAGACCATGCTAGCCAGTGAGTTCTGGGAGAGCAAGGGGAGAAGAGGTGCGTAGAGCAGGGGGTCAGTGACCCACTGTGTAGGCCAGGATATTCCCCTAAGCCCCAGTACAGGCCCTGAGTCACCACCAGCTTGTGGTACTGCAGGGAACAGCCACAGATAAGGAATTGATTCACTTATTGGTATTAGCAGTCAGGGACACATCATCTTCCTGAGCTACATAGTAATCGGTAGTTTGGGATCAAACTACATTGCGGAGTCAAGACTCGTGAGAGATCTCCCTGACAGTGAAGGACTACTTATGAGAGAAGACGCTGGATCTGCGGATCCTTTTCGAAGTATCAGCGACCTAGTGCTTTTTCTTCCAGGTAGGGGGAGCGCTCAGATTCTCAAGATGATATGCAGGGGAAAAAATGGAAAAAATAATAGTGCAGACCGTATAAAATATACCTGCAAACAATAGTCTCTAAATAGGTCTCACTCACAAAAGGTCAAATTGTAACAGACGTGTCAGGTACTTTTCTTGAAGAAGTGGCAACAGCTACGAAACGCGTATAATCTAATCAGCTGTTGGAGGACACTGTTTGTGGAGAACTGGTGCGAGGAGGTGCTGGCAAGCTGCAGAGATCGAAGTGGTAGGCAGCGTCTTCCGCCCTGACTGCAGTCATTACAGGACGTGACGTCAGAGGATGTGACGCATGCGGAAGGATCTCTCAGTGACTGAACTACCGGCGTCTCCCCAACGGTCCTCTCCAACGTACTATTATCTTTGTACAAATGTGAGTGCATTACTTATATGTTTTTTGTGCCACATTATACCCCTACTTGTATGTACTATACTATTGTGTGCTCTCTTTCTTTTCCACTATCTGCGGGAGGTACACTCAGTACTTTATGGACAGATCTAGTCCACCAGATGTACAGCTCTAATACCACAATCATCAGAGGGCTTCCATTATAAAAGGGCTCCTGTCAGAGAGAGATGGATCTCTGACACGTCTGTTACAATTTGACCTATTGTGAGTGAGACTTATTTAGAGACTATTGTTTGCACGTATATTTTATACGGTCTGCACTATTATTTTGTCCATTTTTTTCCCTGCATATCATCTTGAGAATCTGAGCACTCTCCCTACCTGGAAGACAACGCAAGATTTCTGGACCTGGACAGTCCTTTAAGGAATATTTAATTCACTATATATATATATATATATATATATATATATATATATATATACATATGATTTTTGAGGTTCACAGTTATTATATTATATATATTTTTATCACTTTATTAATTTCACTATTAGAAGCATGGTTTCATTTTTCTTTATTATTATAAGTGCACCAGCACCAGTACCTGCAGGCATGGAGTACGCCTTGGGTTCTTTGGGGACACTGGTGGTTAAGTGACCAAGAAACTGGTCCAGTACTTTGGACACAGTGTGGGGTGCACACGGTGGTGGGAGAGACACTTGCACAGTGGTGTGTATTTTGGACTATGGATATACAGTTATATTAATCGTAGATGTGTATATGTTCTTTATAGTTGTACTTGCCATATATGTATGTTATTCTAATATCACTAAGGTTACTGGTCAGTCATATATGATATATGTTTATATGCTGTTCAATGTTATATGCAATACATGTGTATTCATGCCCACAAGTATATAGTAAAGGTTACAGAGTTGTGGATTGTTATTGTTATTCTTGTCCAGGGGAATCTCATATACCGGGGATCCTGGGCAAGTGGATGTGCTCCCAAGTTACTTATTGTTGCCCCAGGCTCCCAGTTAGCAGAGGCCCAGATCTCTGTGAGCCACAGGTATATACAGCATCAGTAGACCTGTATAGTTATAAGGAAAGAGGGCTACAGTTATAACAAATCATTTTTAAAATATTGGTCCTTTAAATGAAGTCAAGATTGTATGACAGATTTAGGAATCAAAACAGGAGACATAACAACAAATACAAATTTGAATAATTTAATAAGCAACATTTCAGCTGATAATGATAATATGGAAAACATAAGTAATTAAATGAATTTGGCACGAGGATACATTACATAATCACCATCATTTCACTAACACTTCCGGAAATGATCAAGAAAATAATAGCATTGTTAAAAAACATCATGGAATTCTAAAAAGGCTTAAGTGATCTGGAAATGTATAAAGACCTCTCTACCTGAGTGGATTAAACACTCAGATTTTAAATCATACCTGATAAAATTTATTTTCCTACATAATATTTACAGAATATTTAAAAGTCTACTTTATTTAGCAACATTTGAAGGATGTATTCTACACTAGATCTCTGGTTGTCAGGGTTCTGCTCGCCACAAACCAGGGTCAGACCGCGAGGCTGAGGTGGGGTTGTAAAAGCACCGACCTGAGACCGCGCAGGCTGATCCGGATTGCGCAGTTCGTTGTCATATATCGCAGGATCAGGATAGGAGAAGACAGCGTCGTCGTTGTACAAGCCAGGGTCAGGACAGGAGACATCAGGATAAACATTGTTCAAGCAATAGTTCGGCAACATGTAGTCAGGAGAGCCCCGCTTCAGCTTAGGAGCGCGGGGTTGGCCTCTGCGCGTGCGATGACCATGGCCCATGGTGCTGGTCACAGGAGATGGTAAGCAGACCAGAGTAGCACACCGCCTAGCTGCACTGTTAAACCAGTGCACAGCGCAAGAGTCCTGAGCGGACTGGGGAATCCTCTGTTTCAGCGCAGGAACCAGGACACGGCCTCTCTAGATTAGGGAAAGAGTAGGCCCCAGGAACAAGGAAGCTGGAGATACACAGAGAAACCTCCGCTTCAGAGCAGGAATCCAGGAGACTGAAGGAAGCAGGGACGAAACATCCGCTTCAGTGCAAGAATCCAGGAGGCTGAAGGAAGCAGGGACGAAACATCCGCTTCAGTGCAGGGATCCAGGAGACTGAAGAACGCAGGGACGAAACATCCGCTTCAGTGCAGGAATCCTGGAGGCTGAAGGACGCAGGGATGAAACCTCTGCTTCAGCACAGGAGAACAGGAAGCTGAAGGACGCAGGACGGAACCTCCGTATCAGCATAGGAGAACAAGCGGCTTGAAGGGAACTGAAGGACGCAGGGCGGAACCTGGTATCAGCATAGGAGAACAAGCGGCTTGAAGGAAGCTGAAGGACGCAGGGCGGAACCTGGTATCAGCATAGGAGAACAAGCGAGAGCTTGTGGCAAAACAGTAGTGACATCCAGTTAGGACTATGCTCGGCAAGGAGCATTATGGGAAAGCAATACTTAAAGGCCAGCGGGCCAATCCCCGGCGGGGGTGTGAAGGTACTGCTCCAATGAGTGAATGCAAGTATAGGTTGCAGTGATATGCTGCACAGCTGCAGTAGATACCAGAGAGGGTGTGTATTGCTTTGGTGAGTGAATCCAGGCTACAGCAAACATCAGGAGAGCTGTTCCAGAACTGCACCGGTCTGCAAGGTAAGGCAACCAGTAAACCGCTGAGCGGATTCCTTACAGTACCCCCCCTTCACGCGAGACCTCCGGGCGAACATGAGCACTCATAGAGTTGGTGGCTCGTGGTTAGTCCTTAGTGTACCCCCACCCCCCGGTGAGAACTGTGGCCAGACAGGACCATCCATGGGCCTTGGGGACATTGAGTTGTTCCTAAAATTCTTTAGGTAGAAAGGGCATCCGTAAACGAGCAGTTCTTTGGTGAGTACAGTTCTAGGATATGAGATTGATGGAAGAAACATCCTTGGTACATGGCTCGCCTCGCAAAATGTCTTGGAAATCCAGGGCTGTGAAGAACCAGAGAGTTCCAGAGCAGAAACGGCAGAAGAACCCCCACTGAAAGCCCAGTCTTTAATAAAGGAACCTGAATCTAGGATCAGCGGCCCTGATAGTTGATCGAATACACCAGGAGGAACTTTGTAACAGAAAAACTCTTGGCTGACCACTGCATGTTGGAATCTGCGAGGAATTTTTCCTCTAGAAGGCTCCCAGGTAATGGTTAGTAAGGGTATAGGCTGGTTGGAAGCATCTCCCGGTATTGGTATGGAAGGTGACAAGGCAAGCAGTAAACCAGGCATAGGGACCGAAATCTTGGGATACGTACAGAGTATTTCCAACTGAGAGGAAATAACAGGGGCAACCGAAAATTCTGAGGGACAAAACCATGGTTTAGCAGGAGCAGAGAAGCAAACAACAATAGAGCTCTTCAATACTGGTAAATCTTCATTGGGAGATAGTATTGTCAGTGAATCAGGAATAGTCCTTGGGATTTTCAAATCAGTAGCTTGAGAAAAAGGCAGAGCCAGGGTAGTGGTGGGAGGGAAGCTAACATCAGAAGCTGAAGTCTGTACCTCAGTGACAGGGACCTGAGAATCAACCAGCAGCAAGTATGAACTATGAAAACTCTTAATGACAGGCACCTTAGGAGTACAAGAAGTCCTCTCTAAAACTGCAATGGCCTAACCACAGGGGTACCTAACCTGAAAGAAACATGAATAGGTGTGTTTTCTAGTGCAAAATCTCTGATCACAGGACTCCTAACCGATAGTGAGGGTGTCTGGGTTTGATTAGAGAAAAAAATCAGATGTATTGATAAGTAACTTAGAAAAAATTACTGAGGTTCTAGATTTGCTGGACATGTGAGAAAAAATACCCTTTAAGACAGGAGCTTTAATTTCTTCCCAGAGTAACCTCATGTTTGCTGGGGCATATTTAAACACAGTACTGAGGGACTGGGTTTCAGCAAAGGCAGGACAGCTAAATAGCTCAGATTTAAACCCCAGGACTTGTAATATATGCATGGTGACCTCAGATATGCTGATCCCTGGAGAATTAGCCTGGACAGAGAAATCAGGGGGACCCCCAATCAGGATACTCCTTGTAGGAAGAGCTTCAGAATCAGAAGGAGAATCATTACCTCTCAGAGTCTCAAAACTAGTAAGACACAATTCAGCGAAAAGGGAAACAGTGTGCAAGCTTTTTACTAATCTATATGAAAAAGCGTCACTTTTGGGAGAAAACCGTGCGTCAGCAAACATTCCTGGGAACATAATATGAACCCCAGGAGGGACATACAGACTACTGTATGCTTTTAACCCTAAGCTTAAAGAGGAGGAGAACTCAGACAGTACACGGGGGTTAATCATAACTGTACTGGTCTCTGAAGTAGGTATTTGGTAAGGAATGTCTGGGAAACCAGAAATTACTGCAGACTCCATAATGTGGGAACTATGCGCTGAAGCAGGGATCACTGCTATGTGGGCGACAGGCTGGTTCAGCGAAACACCCGGGAGAAGGAACTCTGCGACCAAGCTTAGGGAAAAACCTGACTCCTGAATACATTTATCGGGAACCAGAACTTCAGCCGAAGTCTCCGGAGACGAAACTGCGGAAACTTGAGCTGAAGCAGGGGATTTATAGCAAAGAATATCTAAGGACTCCGTACGGTTATGGGAATCCCTCAATGCAACCTCTGCTGTCTGACTTGTGGACTCATTGTCTGAGGCTAAAACGAAGGCATTAACTTGGAGGCAGCAAGAATTTACAGGGGTTAATGCAGACAATGCCTGAGAGTAAAACATAGGTAATCTTCTCTCTGTATTAGGAAAGACCAGGAATCTCTCCTCTGGAGCTAGGGGCGTGACCATGGCTGACAGAGAACAGGGATTTACCAAAGGAAACTCAGAGAGCTGCCCCACAGGGGTTAATACAGAAATGACCCTGGGAACAGAATTTAGGGATTCTTTCTCTGACGGGGAAAGCGCACAGGACTGCCTAGCAGAGGTTAAAGCTGGAAAACCCTCAAGACCTGGAGTGACAGATTCGGAGTTAGAAATAGGGGAACTAAGGGACTTATTCTCTGATAGTAGAACCTTAGTGTTGGCTAGTGAAACATATGTATTCTCCAGGGGGACCTCACAGGACTGATCGGCAGGGGTTAACGTAAACATATCATTGGTGTCAGGGAACCCGGCCATAGAATCAGGGCAAGGATCCGTGGTAGACCAGGGATACAGCCAAGCGGCAGCGAAGCTGGCGAGGGGAGGATCCTGTTCCTTTATGCAAATGTCCAATGTCATGGAAAGGATATGGAGTGTTTTTTGGGCATCAGCCAACATGAGGAGAGGGTCCTCTAGTGCTATATAAATGTCTAAAGACAAGGCCAGGGAAGAGAGTTCCTTTTGGGCGTCGTCCAATTCTAAAGGGTACACATTTTCCCAAGTTAAAGGGTAACCAGGAAAGCAAATACAAGCGGCCAGCGATTGTTTTAAGTCCTGGAGGCGGTAAACCTTCATCATGAGATCATTACGGCATTTGTTTTGCAAAGGGGTTAAACCTACAAACACAATCAGATCTTCAATCAGGGGTATTATCTCACATAGAAACTGGTATTCACACTGGGACTGGTTTACAGGCTGGGACAGGCTTTCAGACAGAAACTTACCAACCCTCACCACAGGGCAGTCCGAGTTTGTGTGGCCGAGCATACTGTCAGGGTTCTGCTCGCCACAAACCAGGGTCGGACCGCGAGGCTGAGGTGGGGTTGTAAAAGCACCGACCTGAGACCGCGCAGGCTGATCCGGATTGCGCAGTTCGTTGTCATATATCGCAGGATCAGGATAGGAGAAGACAGCGTCGTCGTTGTACAAGCCAGGGTCAGGACAGGAGACATCAGGATAAACATTGTTCAAGCAATAGTTCGGCAACATGTTGTCAGGAGAGCCCCGCTTCATCTTAGGAGCGCGGGGTTGGCCTCTGCGCGTGCGACGACCATGGCCCATGGTGCTGGTCACAGGAGATGGTAAGCAGACCAGCGTAGCACATCGCCTAGCTGCACGGTTAAACCAGTGCACAGCGCAAGAGTCCTGAGCGGACTGGGGAATCCTCTGTTTCAGCGCAGGAACCAGGACACGGCCTCTCTAGATTAGGGAAAGAGTAGGCCCCAGGAACCAGGAAGCTAGAGATACACAGAGAAACCTCCGCTTCAGAGCAGGAATCCAGGAGACTGAAGGAAGCAGGGACGAAACATCCGCTTCAGTGCAGGAATCCAGGAGGCTGAAGGTAGCAGGGACGAAACATCCGCTTCAGTGCAGGGATCCAGGAGACTGAAGAACGCAGGGACGAAACATCCGCTTCAGTGCAGGAATCCTGGAGGCTGAAGGACGCAGGGATGAAACCTCTGCTTCAGCACAGGAGAACAGGAAGCTGAAGGACGCAGGACGGAACCTCCATATCAGCATAGGAGAACAAGCGGCTTGAAGGGAACTGAAGGATGCAGGGCGGAACCTGGTATCAGCATAGGAGAACAAGCGGCTTGAAGGAAGCTGAAGGACGCAGGGCGGAACCTGGTATCAGCATAGGAGAACAAGCGAGAGCTTGTGGCAAAACAGTAGTGACATCCAGTTAGGACTATGCTCGGCAAGGAGCATTATGGGAAAGCAATACTTAAAGGCCAGCGGGCCAATCCCCGGCGGGGGTGTGAAGGTACTGCTCCAATGAGTGAATGCAAGTATAGGTTGCAGTGATATGCTGCACAGCTGCAGTAGATACCAGAGAGGGTGTGTATTGCTTTGGTGAGTGAATCCAGGCTGCAGCAAACATCAGCAGAGCTGTTCCAGAACTGCACCGGTCTGCAAGGTTAGGCAACCAGTAAACCGCGGAGCGGATTCCTTACACTGGTCAGCTCAATCTCGAGAAATGGGTACAGTGTAAAACACCAAAAGACACAAAAATGCAGATTTTTACTGAATTTTTTTAGAATACTGGATCATTAACCTTTCTCAAATCTCTGGCATTTTTTAAATATAGTTTTTAGCATGGGGGGGTGGGGGGAGTTTTCAAAAGTACTGCACTAGATTTAACAAAGCACAAAATCCCATTGGTTTCAACAGGAATTTCAGTTGATGAATTTGTTTAAAAAAAATCTTTGCCCCAGGTTTGCAGTCTGTAAACAATACATATTGGCCCTCATTATGTAAAGTGTGAATAGTGCTGATCTGTCACTGTCACATGGGAAGCCCCTTTGACTTTTAATTCTTAATGTTTCTGTTTTTCATAAAATGTTGAAAGGGAAAGCAATTGAAAATGCAATGCCCATTGAATTTTTAGAGTTAATTGAATTTGCCACAAGCTTTTCTATTGAGCCAAATTTCTTCACAGAATCGAAAAAGATGATATTTGCCAAATTCAACTAAGTGTACAAAAATTTTGCACATCTTTACTGTTCTTGTTCTTTCTGTTTTTCAGAATTCCTACCCTAATTAGTAATAGATGGAACACGTTCAATATCAGTACTACAAACTCTCCAGTGATGAAATAACCACTGCATTAAAAAAAAAGTCACATATAATAAGTGCATTCCAGGATTGCTGGCAATAGTAATGTTTCAGTTTACTTAGACGTGAGAAACCTCAAGAGGTTTAGTAGGTCATGTATGTAGTTGGTGTATGGCTTACACTCAGATCAGCCTAGGACAGAGATCTAGGACCATTGGGACTGCAACAGTCACGAAAGCATGTCATCCACCTTTCCGCAGCAGCCCTGGGAACTCACTGCTGTGACCCTTTGCTACAATGTTTCTTCAAAGACTGATGAAAAAATATAACATGAGATACGCATCTATAGCAGTGTGTATTGATATTCACAAAATCCTAGCCAAGGGAAGTTGCATCGGCGTGCTCCCTGCCACATGAAGCAATGAAAATAGAAAATGTCTATGGCTGTGCACATATGATGGAAATGAAGGGCAGAAGAGCAGAAGAAGTGCTAATAAAAAAATATATTTAATGGACACATATGACACAAAACAGAGAAGGAAACCCCTCATCTGGCTACCAGATTCTTGGGCTAGCCTGTTATTACATGCCCGGTAGCCCCTTGCATCTTATGAAACTGTATGCTTTAATCCCATAGGTGAAACTGTATTAAAAAGTTTAAAAAAATGTTTTAAAGCATAGCTAAGGTCTCTGGACATGTAGGGCTGAGAAACCCTTTGTTCAGCCCACATGTCTGGGGAAATGGCTATTGCGGAGGCTGGAGGGGGAGTGGTATGTGGCCTGAGGGACTTTGACTCTGAGGGCAGGGCCATTGTTCAGCTCAGACTCTGAGTCCTCCATCTCCACTGGAGGTATTAAGCTGAAACTGGAGCCTGAGGTTTTAGTGTTAGGCTCAACTGACTCAGGTCTCAGTGGTTAGTTTCAATTTCCCACAGCCCTGATTGGCTATGTAGCCTGATTGGCTATGTAGCTCACCCTCTAATTGGCCCACATGTAGTACTGTAGCCACACTATGATTAATTGGCAGCCCTCCTCCATAGTTTGAGATGGAAGCCAAGGCCAAGGTCTATGTAAAGGGCTTCCAATCTCACTTCCAGAGTGGATTCCGATCCTGACGTGGATCCTAAGTGGTGTCTTCTGAGACTTTGCCAGATACAACTGAACCCTTTTTGAGCAGGGATTTGCACAGAGAGGTCTGGACAGTCTCTATTCTCACAGGAGTGGAAACAAGCATTGGGTAACCCTTTAATTTGGCATTCAGCACCTAGCCTGATAGAATTTCCCACGTATGCCCATGTTTCTGATTGTGTTTTGTGCTGTGCTGTGCTTGCTGGTTCCAGCTGTAATAAGTAGAAAGATAAATAAATGCTGCACACTACTAAAAATTCAAAAGGGGATACAACTACCGGTGCTCCTGGTTCAGGATTCCCTGTGTCAATCCAGGGTTAATAAAATGAAGAAAATCAGGGCTCCACGGATTTGCTCAACAAACTAATTTATTGCCAATAGACTTGACGTTTAGGCCACACAGGCCTTTCTCAAAAGCAGAAATGGCATTTCTGCTTTTGAGAAAGGCCTGTGTGGCCGAAACGTCAAGTCTATTGGCAATAAATTAGTTAGTTGAGCAAATTCGTGGACCCCTGATTTTCTTCATTTCGTTCCAGCTGTAATAAAACATTCTTTATTGAACTGCTTTGTATTGTCTGGTGCCTTGATCCATGGGTTAAGTTCTGGTCTATCATTACACTTCCTTTCATCACCTTCAATTCTGCCCTCCCACCCATTCCCTTGCAGAATCAATAGCCTGAGATAATGCAGAGTTGTCCTTCTTAAATAATCAATAATTGAAACATTGTGAGTGTGCCTTATTTATAGTCTCATCATTGAGGTAAAATTAATGGTATATTTGTCCACTAATACAAATACCTACATAATGTAGTTAGATCAAATACTAGTCCTCGTCATTGTGCACTAGCTTTTGGCATATCTTATCTTTCTGATTGTAACTTACTAAAATTTGATGCCCAAGTCTCCAAGGTACTGGGGCAACCTATCACTTTAGAAGTACTAAAGAGAATTAAAATGTTAAAGAACTCTCAGAGCTGAAATTGATTTATAAATTGATGTTATAAAAATGTTGTTCTTTCCCCTGGCCATCTATAAAAATAAATGTTATCAACTTCAATTATTGTTATTCCTAAAAAAAAGTCAAAGATCATTCTTCATGCTATAGCTACAGGACAATTTTCTTATAACTACTGACACCAACGTTTTCTATAACAAAAAAGTGTGTGTGTGCTGATCACGTGCATTTGAAGTTAAACTTTTTTGTATTTTGTCACTATTTTGTCACAGAATTGTATTTGTGATGGTGATGTTTTTAATTAAAAATCAAAACACAATTTCAGTGACAAAACGCAAAGAAGTTTGACATAGAACGCGGATGTGCAGAACACACCCCCTGTTTTACCTATTTGCACTTCTATATATACAATAGCTGTAAATTCCGTGTGTGTGTGTGTGTGTGTGTGTGTGTGTGTGTGTGTGTGTGTGTGTGTGTGTGTGTGTGTGTGTGTGTGTGTGTGTGTGTGTGTGTGTGTGTGTGTGTGTGTGTGTGTGTGAGGGAATCAAGGAGTTAAACTCCCTTTAAAGGACAGGAGACTGAACTAGGTGTCAGGTTTCCTGCATGTGATGAGTAAAACTCCTGATTGAACATGGTATGAAAGGCAGGAAGTTGCTGCTTTACAGAGTCCTTGTTGGAGTCTTTTGAGGAATACAGACAACAAAGCTCTCGCCCGCAAGGATCCATGCTTGTTAACCAGAGGATTTTGCCTGGCAACAGTGGGGAACCAAAAGCCCTACATAGCAGAGTAGCAGAGAAGCTTGCACTGATAGGGCAAAAGACTTACTAAGAGCAGTAGGACTTCACTGCCTGCATCTTATAGTACCTGGAGAAATCAGAGACGCCGGACCAGAACACACATAAGATTTTCTATATTGTTCCCTGGTTTTTGTACTGTTTTATATGTTTTGGAGTTGTTAACCAGCTTAGCTGGCAGCCCAGTTAGAAAGGGCTGGAGTAATGTTTATTTAGTTACCCTAAAGGGAATAGGTGTTTGTTTTATGATTTATGTTTTGCCTTAAAGGGACAGTACACCCCAATGTTTTAGTTGTTTTTCTGGAAAATAAAACCACTCATTATTATGGTTAACCCAGAAATGCATGTGCAGACTCTTGTCTGACCTCGCTTACAGGCCGCTCCATCACATATGGTGTGAGAAGTGGGATGCAAAATCTCCAGAGTTTGTCAGAAGAAACACATGCAGAGGGCAACAGAATAAAGAGCCACAAATACAGACAGAAATACAGGGATTACTGTGCTGGATAGAGCAACAAAACCAGGGATGGTGTGGATTCAAAAGGAGATGGCAAAGGAAAAAGATGAGAAAAAGCTTGATGATTCCTTGAGCCAGGTTAAAGATGGCATTGCGATGTGCCAAGCATGATGGGTCTCCTCCACGAACAGTTTGTTAAAGAGCAAGAGTTGAAGACTCAGCTACATAGGGGTTTGTCCACAGCAATCGCCAATGGTATATCTTTGGAGAAGACAAAGCGTCACTTGCAGATTGAGTTCCAGGACACGAGGGCTAACCTTGAGCGGTCAAATGCAGCTACTGTCAGCAGGGATGAAGCGGCAAAGGCGGAGTTGGAAGCCTCTCAGAAGAAGATTGACCAACTCACAGCAGCGCTGAATTTATATGATTACGCCCTTAGAGAGGTCAGACAAACTGTAGAGACTGTAAGAGAAGAGAAGAAAAATCAACAAGAGAAGGTTTCAGATTTGACTAACCAGGTCAGTGAGGGAGATGAGAAGCTTCACCAAGAAGAAAAAGTGAAGAAACAATTGGCCCTGGAAAAGTTAGTAGTGCAGAAAGCACTGCAGAAAATGTGTCTCCTTGGAGCAGCGCACATAAGCAGAACACAAGCTGCTGACCCAGCTGCAAGGTCTGTACGTGAGCCTGCAGGAGGCCAAGGGGAAACCGGCAGATGCTGAGGAGAAGCAGCCAGTGCTACAGGAATGTCTGGGTACACATTTTATCCCCGCAGAGTAGCACGAAGAGCTGAAGGCCACACTGAGCATAACCAGAGCATTAATAAACAAAACCCTAATTTCAAGCAAATAGCGCTTAACCTAAAAATGCTTTTTAAGGCAAAAGTACCGAATTTACTGGTGTTGATTAATAGGGGTTGATAGTTTTGTGGGACTATCCTCTAAAGTTCCATAGCTAAAAAATGAATTAAAGCAATTGGAACCCCACAACGTTATTTCCAACTGGGAGGCCAACTAATCCTGATAAGGAGTATTGGATGACCAATGGCTGTTGGAAATATTACAAAATACACTGATATAGATTGTACATTCAGTTCTTAATCAGAAATATGGCAGCTTGGGTAACGAGACAGACAAGTCTTCTAAAACCTGTCACATACGATAATGAGCAACACAGATCAAGTCCCTGGCACAATAGAAACTGTACAATGCCAGTCCCTAAATATAGTATAGAAAGTCAGTCCTGTTTTTCACAATGGTGCTGCCGGTTGTTCTTGTAGATGCTGGTTTCTATGAAAAGATAAAAAAGAAAAACACCATTGCGCAGTACCCTCTTGTTGTTTTAGAGCACACTTCTCTGTGATAGTCAGTTTGATACCCTATATCTTTAGTAAGAATTATTGATTTATGGCATTTATCAATGCATACGGTTTATTATTGTACTTTGTTATTAGCGGAAAAGATTCAGGTGTAATAAATTCCATGAAAATCGAGCCAATACAGGGTTAATGGACTTTTAATTAGGCTCTATAAAAGCCTTGGTAGGTGTGTTTATCACCAATACCCCTGAGGAAGTGACTTTGTGCATTACTTTACCATCAAATATGATTATGCATCCTGGTCCACATCTAGAGATCGCACCACACACATGTATCTAAGTGGGTGCTTGGGTCGTGACTTCATGGATAGGCCGCCTTTTTTGAGGAATGCAAAAGTGGCACATCTCTCAAGTGCTACAGTTGTTGCATCAGAAAAGATAACACCCACTAACCACCCCTCAGTGCGGATTACAACTACATTATGGGTCTGCATAGTATCATTGTCAGTAGGAAGTAGCTCTGTTGTTCCATGACCTTATGGTCTAGTGCAGGGTTTCCCAAACTTTTTTTTCCGTGACCCGGTTATTTTTGAACTTCTCTTTCGTGACCCACTAAAAAATTTATCGCCTATAGGGCCTGCACAGACACACACACAGCCACTGATACACACAGCCACACACACAGCCACACACACACACACACACACACACACACACACACACACACACACACACACACACACACACACACACACACACACACACACACACACACACACACACACACAGCCACTGACACACGCAGCCACTGACACACACTGATACACACACACGCAGCCACTGACACACACGCAGCCACACGAGACACTGCTACACACACACACACACACACTGATACACACACAGAGACACTGCTACACACAGACACACAAACACTGATACACACACACACAGACACACAGACACTGATACACACATACACACACACAGACACTGATACTGATACACACACACGCTGATACACACAGACACTGATACACAGACACTGATACACAGACACTGATACACACACACACACACACTGATACTGATACACACACACACACACACACACACACACACACACACACACACACACACACACACACACACACACACACACACACACACACACACACAGACACAGACACAGACACACACACACACAGCCCCTGATACACACACAGACACTGATACAGATACACACACACACACACACACACACACGCACGCACACACACACACACACACACACACACACACACACACACACAGACACAGACACAGACACACACACACACACACAGCCCCTGATACACACACAGACACTGATACAGATACACACACACACACACACACACACACACACACACACACTCGCTCTCCCCTATACGCACACAGACACAAACAGTGAATTACAGGCAATGACGGATGTGAGTGACTGGAGGGGGGGGGGCAGGGACTGGGTGGGAGGAGGGGGGGGACTGGAACTGGGTGGGGGGGGGCTGGAACTGGGTGGGTGGGGGGGGGGCTGGAACTGCATGGGTGGGGGAGGGGGGGGTGGAACTGGGTGGGTGGGGGGGGCTGGAACTGGGTGGGGGGGGGAGGGGGGGGGCTGGAACTGGGTGGGTGGGGGGGGGGCTGGAACTGGGTGGGTGGAGGGGCTGGAACTGGGTGGTGGGGGGAGGTGGGACTGGGTGGGTGGGAGGGGGGAGGGGGGACTGGGTGGGTAGGGGGGAGGGGGGAATGGGTTTGGGGGGACTGGGTGGGTGGGGGGAGGGGGGACTGGGTGGGTGGGAGGGGGGACTGGGTTTGGGGGGACTGGGTGGGTGGGAGGGGGGACTGGGTGGGAGGGGGGAGGGGGAGGGGGGACTTAGGGGGGACTGGGTGGGTGGTTGGGAGGGGGGAGGGGGGACTGGGTGGGGGGAGGGGGGACTGGGTGGGGGGGAGGGGGGACTGGGTGGGTGGGAGGGGGGACTGGGTTGGTGGGAGGGGGAGGGGGGACTTAGGAGACTGGGTGGGTGGGGGGACTGGGTGGGGGGAGGGGGGACTGGGTGGGTGGGGGGTGAGGGTGGGGTGGGTGGGGGGTGAGGGTGGGGTGGGTGGGGGGTGGGAGGGGGGACTGGGTGGGTGGGGGGTGAGGGTGGGGTAGGTAAGGGGGCTGGGTGGGGGGACTTGGTGGGGGGACTGGGTGGGTGGGAGGGGGTACTGGGACACTTGGCTGGGAGGCAGTGACTGGGTGGGTGTGTGGGAGACAGTGGGTGAGTGACTGGGTGGGTGACAGTGACTGGGTGGGTGACAGTGACTGGGTGGGTGACAGTGACTGGGTGGGTGGGTGACTTACCTTGCCGCCGGACGCTTTCCCCTGCTGCCCCCGATATCCCCTGCTGCCCGGGACAGGAGGTGGGCTTGGGGGCACGAAAGGTGGGCTCGGGAAGGGGGTGCAATGGGAGGTGAGCTCTGGAGGGGGTGCCACTGGAGGTGAGCTCGGGAAGGGGTGGCACAGGAGGTGAGCTCGGGAGGGGGTGGCACGGGAAGTGAGCTCGGAAGGGGGTGGCATGGGAGGTGAGCTCGGGAGGGGGTGGCACGGGAGGTGGGCTTGGGAGGGGGTGCCACGGGAGGTGAGCTCTGGAAGCGGGTCGCGGGGGGAAGCGGGCCACAGAGGAGCTGGTACTTCCTCCTCCGTCCCACGTTGGGAGAGGGGGGGAGGAAGGGAGCGGGCCCTGCTTGCCCTGCGCATGCGCGCAGGACCGCGGGGGGAATCACTGCTATTTTTTTTTAACTTGAGTGGGGGGGAGACCCTGCGCGGCCAGCCTCGCTGCGACCCGGCAATTTTGGTGCCGTATCCCGGTGCCGGGTCGCGACCCACCATTTGGGAAACGCTGGTCTAGTGCATTGCACTCCTTGGGGACTATGCACTAAGCTCAATGGCTTTGCGTTCTGATTTTCTTAAAAAGCAGGTTCGTTAAAAAGTGAGGCCGGGGACGTGATTCACTAAGGCCTTGAGCCTTGAGCCCATTTTTTACGTACCTGCTCAAAATAGCTCAAAACACCCACAGCATATGTGTTGCTTTTTTCCCCCTGCTAGTGTTCTTAACCTTTACGTACGCTAGCTGATAGAAAAAAAAAAGCCGCTTGTAACATTTGCATGGAGATTCTATATCTCCATGCAAGGCTGTTACAGGCCATCGTACACTAAATAAATACATTTTAATAATAGTGTACATGAGCAGGGGGTCTCCCGAGCTGAACCGCATTGGTTTCAGGTCTGTGGATCCCCTACTTCAA